>NC_048313.1:29851972-29887494 GCF_013100865.1 Trachemys scripta elegans
TTTGTTAGTCTCTAAGGTGCCACAAGTACTCCTGTTCTTCTTTTTGCGGATTCAGACTAACACGGCTGTTACTCTGAAACTTCAGGTTTTTCTGCAATTTCATACCGGAGCTCTGAGCAGTCATACTCCTCTCTTACATACAACGCAACTCCCCCACCTTTTCTGCCCTGCCTGTCCTTCCTGAACAGTTTTAGACCATCCCTGACAGATGAATGTCTAACCTGTTCTTAAACACCTCCAACAGTGAAGATTTCACCACCATCCCAGGGAACCTATTCCAGTGCTAAACTCTGCTTAGAGTTAAAAAGTTTCCCCCAGGATCTTAGATTTCACATTTTAATGTAATATCAAAGTCAAAACTCAATGACTCAAAATCACAATGTTGACATGAAACATTTGTTTTTGCTT
Source organism: Trachemys scripta elegans (assembly GCF_013100865.1). Classification (NCBI taxonomy): domain Eukaryota; kingdom Metazoa; phylum Chordata; order Testudines; family Emydidae; genus Trachemys; species Trachemys scripta. Next base: position 29,852,381 of record NC_048313.1, read on the forward strand.
TCCTGAAACGTTTTATTAAGGCAAAGTTACAATAGAACTTTAACATAGTACATCGCACGTTACTTATCCAGGATCAAATTAATGTTCAGAGAACCAGGCTAAAGATTCTGGTTTGTTCCCTGGGCCCTCTTCTGCTGACTGTGCTAGAAAGTGCTAAATACCTGTCCTCTTTTGGGTGCTTCTCTTGTGTACATACTTGGCATTAAAAGTTTTTAACATTATCACAGAATAATAGAATTGGAGGCTTAGAAGGGACCGCAAGGGGCATCCAGGCTAACCCCCTGCGAAGATGCAGGATTGTAGAAATGACATGCTTTCATTATAGAAACGGAACATTTCAGCATGGACTGGGAGCCTTATTTTCTGAGCATAAATTGCCTCACCCTTTGTCAGTCTTTCCTCTATCACAGCTTCTTCTCTAGGATCAGTCAGTGCTTTTTCCAACCCTTGTCGCTAGTATCTCTTACCCCCAAGAGTTCAAAATTGGCAAGTCCGGGCCCACTCAAAATTGTGAGATTGGCTTAAAAAAATCACAAGATGTGAAAAACCAAACCAAACCACTAGGGTTTGTTTGTTCACTGTTTTTAGAGCCTCTAACGGTGGGTTTCCCCAAAGCCTAGGTCTAGAAAGTGATTTCTGCCAACAAAAGCTCAGATTCTCAGAGTCACATGACTCCAGGAGCTCAAGACTTTAAGAAACAAACAAACCCACCCTCATGAGACGTGCCATAAAATCATGTGAGATTTGGGTCACTGAGTCTCACCACTGCCAAGCCTCACAGTTTTATGCTGAATCTCATGGGGATGTAAATGGCTACATGTAAATGCATCTATCTCGGACCAAAGAATGTCTGCCAGACTTGGAGGATAGGGGACCCTCTCCATAGAAGTAGTGACGCTCAGAAAGATTTTGGTGGTGGATAATCAGCTGAACATGAACTCCTGGGGCTTGTCTATGTCACAGGTGCTGTAGCTCTGTTCCTGTAGCACCGTGTGACAAAGTCTGAACTCCATGAGACGTCAGACTTGGTGACTTCAGAGCAGTTATAGCCGCTTACGCCACCCGAACTAATGCAAGAGACCAGAGCAAAGACCTGTGCACTATTGGTGGCATTTTAAAACCCGTCTCATAGTTTTTAATCCAATCTCATGATTTTTAAACCCATCTCACAGTCGTCGGGCTGATCTCACGATTTTTACAGCAGTCTCATGGCTTTCAAACTAATCCCATGATTCTAAACCAAAACTCCTGATTTTTAAACTCAACATCTCGATTTTTGAAGCAATCCTGTGGACTTCAGGCTGATTCATGACTTTTAAGCCAATCTCGTGATTTTTTTAAAGCAATCTCATGAATTTAACGCTGATCTCATGATTTTAAAGCAATCTCACAATCTTTAGGCTGATTCATGATTTTTAAACCAGTCCCACATTTTTAACCTAGTCTCAGGATTTTGTCAGGCCTGGCTCATAACCACTGGCTGCTTTGGGCTGGCCCCACCGCAGTGCCCCCATCCTAGTCCCACGCAGATCAGCACCCCCTGGGTGCCGCGGCGAGATGAGGAGAGGCGTGGCTGGGGCGTGTGTTTGGTGGGTTATTGTGGCAGGCGTGACACTCTGTGAGCTCTCAGTCTGATCCGATGCACTTCCTCCCTATGGTGTTCCTCACCCACTGGGCAGCTTTGCAGACATTGGCGTAGACGCCGGGCCGTCCCGGCAGGGCACAAACGGACATCCCCCAGGAGACCACGCCCTGCAGCTGCCCGTTGCAGACCAGTGGGCCTCCTGAATCCCCCTGCAGAGACAACGTGGAGCCATCAGTAAAACACAGCCATGCCCCCAGGGCCCACACGCACACACAGAGAGCAGGGCCCACCCCCTCCAGCAGGGGGTGGCAGGGACAAACCCACACACACCAGCACTCATACCCTCCAGCAGGGGGTGGCAGGGACACACACGGACACAGGAAGTGTTTAAAGAGCAGAAATGGTTTCAGGTGGTCTGAGCTTCCTACACCTGCGCTGGGGATCAGACAGGGACAGGAGCTGGATGAAGCCCAGCCCTTAGGGCTTGGTGCGGCCGGATGGCAGATCGGCTGCTCTTCCATGGGGCATGAAGGCTGGCTGGGGTCAGGGGCTGAGTGACGACGGCCCCTCAGTAGCAGAGTGAGAAGCATTTGCAGGTTGTAGGGGATAAAGAGTATTGAGCTGTGTGAGTTCCTACACCCAGCACCTACCCCGCTCTCCGGGATGTCCCCTTACCTGGCATGAGTCTATGCCACCCTGCTCCACGCCAGCGCAGAACATGTTCTCCGTGATTATGCTCCCATAAGTGCCCTGGCACCTGGCCTGGCTGACGCTATAGACATCTGCACACCGCATGGTGTTTGGGAACAGCCCTGGGCAATGACAGAAAAACAGGAGTTCATGAGCGGGGAACAAGGTGCAAGAGAAGAAAACTTGGTGTAAGAGCCTCAACTGGTGTAAACTGGCACAGATCCACTGGCGCCAATGGAGCTACGGCCGATTGACCCCCCCCCCCCGGGATCTGGCCCCACTGACTCCAATGGAGCGACGGCCGATTGACCCCAGCTGGGATCTGGCCCCATTGACCCAATGGAGCGACGGCCGATTGACCCCAGCTGGGATCTGGCCCCATTGACTCCAATGGAGCTACGGACGATTGACCCCAGCTGGGATCTGGCCCCATTGACTCCAATGGAGCTACGGACGATTGACCCCAGCTGGGATCTGGCCCCATTGACTCCAATGGAGCGACGGCCGATTGACCCCAGCTGGGATCTGGCCCCATTGATTCCAATGGAGCTACGGCCGATTGACCCCAGCTGGGATCTGGCCCCATTGACTCCAATGGAGCGACGGCCGATTGACTCCAGCTGGGATCTGGCCCCATTGACTCCAATGGAGCTACGGCCGATTAATTCCAGCTGGGATCTGGCCGCATTCCTTTTCCAAAAAGGGAAATTTCTGATGAACAGAAAAGCCAGAAAAAAATCCTCATTTCAGGTCAAACAAATCCTTTCATTTAAATCCAGTATTTTATGTGATATTATAATATTTCATTGTGATTTGAAGCACGTCTGTAATGTTTTTAAATTGTTTTGAAAACAAAAGGAAAGGAAAATTCAAAAGGAAACATTCTGAATAGAAAAAAAAAATCAAGCCATTGTGTCCCAGTGTTTTCAGAATATTTTTTTCTGAAATGAATGAAACTGCCCCGAATTTGTGGGACACTTTGGTGTTGTCGAAGCTGCGTTTTTCACTACAAATCACTTCTGTTGAAAAATTTCTCCAAGGAGAAGCCAAGAACCCTTGACAGCCAGTTAACGAGGTCTCCTTAAAGAGCTTCCACCCCCTCACCAAGCTGAGCCCAACCTCAACCCCTCCCTCTACACCCCAGCATGCCATACTTCGGGGGGAACTGATGGTGCCCCATCCTGACACGATGCATCGTGTTCCAGGAGAGGGACAATGGGTAGCCAGGTTGACTGTGTTCACGTAGCTGTTGAGTTGAGCTGGTGCATCCAACTCCAGAAGCATGAAGTCATTGTCATAACGGCGGAGGTTATACCCTGGATGCACAAAGAACTTGCGGATTCTTCGTATCTGTTCTGTGCCTTCCTTCGCCCGGAGATTATAATTCCCCAGATGCACCTGCAGGGAGCTGCATGGAGAGAGGACAAAGGAAGAGATCAATGGGCGGCAATTCAAAGGTCGTATCTGGCAAGCAACTAGAATTGGGCCAATAATGGATTTTTCAATGTTGGGGTAGTCTCCGAGATCTCATCAACTTGATTCCCCAAGAACTCAGTTTCACTCCAATCTCCTGTTTTTCTTGGCATACACTTAGACTCCTCAGAGCTGATCAGAGTCATGTGTAAGGGGTGGGTACAGGGCACTCACACAGATCCGAAGAATACAAGTATTGGTTACTTTATATACAAATTTAACCCTATTCTGATGCATGCATCCTCCATTTTACATGAAATCATGCACTTTATGGTTGGTCCAGTTATTTTCAGGCCCACTTCCTGTGCATGTCATGCTTTGTTCTCATGCCACATGTACACAGTATATTTTGTTAGTTTTCTCCCTGTCTGAATAGTCTCCTTCCACACATTCTTAGCCATTGCTGCTGACACAACTATTTCTTGCACCTGGTTTTACACAGCTGAAATGAACAATTTGGTAAAATCGTTCTGAATTTCTGGGACATTTTGATGTTATCAAAGCTGCAGTTTTCACCAAAGATCGTGAATTCCTTGTCCTTGGCTTTTGAATGGGGTGACCAGTTGTTCCAATAACATCAAGATCGTCCCAATATAAAAGGTTTGTGCAACTCTACCTCCCTCCCTGAGCAAAAGTTTCCTGGTTTTTCACACGTGCTCATCCTACTTTTGGGACGCACTTAACACGGTTATTTTTATTTTTGCCTTGTCCCGGGTTACTGCGGCTCGCTCGTGCCAAGTTAAACCAACGTGCGGGAGCAGTGAGAACCACAAAGAGTAAATCTGGGTCAAAGAGTTTTGAATTTTCCAGTGAATCAAAAAGTCAGGGGAGAAAAGTTCATTTCGATCATCACGAGACATGGTTGAAAGAAAAAATCTCAAATTGAAAATCGAAACGTTTTGAAAATGTCGACATGAGATATTGCGATTTTTAAGGTATGATGTATACGTTTTAATTAGTTTTCCAAACACAACAAATATACCAGCTTCATCCTAACACACAAAGAGAGTTGGGAGAAAAGGAGGGGAAGGGAAGGACAGATCTATCTGCAGGATTTGCAGTAATTACAGAGATATAAAAAGACAGCCTGAATTGCTTTCAATTTTTTGGGCACTCCCCTTCTGCGGAATGCCAGGCGTTCATTCCAGGGTTTAAATTCTCATCGTGTATTTCCTGGAGCTCCCCACAGCCCCCCTTCATTTGGGGCTCCGGGCTTCAGCTGCAGGGTGGGGGTTGTGACACTCTGCACCCCATATTCATCATAGTGATATGATTATGCCATGAGTATGACATAATTATTGTGCATTCTGTACAACACGTCATGTGAGGTGTCAATGGAAAATGTCTGCTTTGCTAAATATGATTATCCTGTTTGTAGGCATGTAACATTTTGTATCTGGAGTTATGAATATTGATTATGTATCTGTATTTCAAATGTGTTTGCTCCTGGGGTAACACCCTCAAGGCAATTTGCTTCTAGTTTGGCCAGCACAGTGTGAAGGAACTATTCAAGTTGAATGGCCCATCAAAGAATGCTTAACTCACATTGGACCGTGGAAGAAGCCTATCCACATTTGATGGACTTTTCTGAGGACATTCTAGAGCTCATGGCCCCTGTTATGACTCAAGGAAGCATGGGTGTGAGCCCTGCCTGTGGATGTTGGTGGGAGGGCAAGCCTGGAGGGCAGCTTGTCACATCACAGTGTGAGAGGGAATCCAGATTGGTCAAACAGAGGACTCAGCGGTACCCCAGTTCCAGTTTGCACCGGGGGGGGGGGTTGTCAGAGGGGGACTTGGGGCTTTAGCCCTGCAGGGTGCGCCAGGGTTCAGGGCTTCAGCCCCACGGGATGCACCAGGGCTCAGGGCTCCAGGCTTCAGCCACAGGGCCCCACAGACCCCCTGAAACCAGTAGGGGGCTGCAGACCCTCCGGTTGAGAACCAAGAGCATCAGACTGGAGTCAAGGGAAAATATTTCCCGGAGGTGAAAGTAAGACGGTCTGGTCCGGTCCAACGAATCGGCAAGAGCCCGCACTGACTTACCCGATCCCTGAGCGGCAGTGCGCAGCAGTTAGCACCCACTTGGGGTCTATCAGGCTCCCGCCACAGTAGATGCGGCCGTTCCTCAGGAGAGCCACCTGGTAGGGCCGCGAGCCAATGCGGCAGTCTCTCCCCCCAACGATCCGGTCTCCCTCTGAGGCTGCGTCTGCAATGGAGAGTGGCAAACAGCAGCTGAAATCAGGGCAGGGTGGGCATCAGCCATGTTCCTATGGATTGGCCCATGGCAGGGTGACCATGAGCTACCACTCGCACGCGGTCATGCCAAAGCCCAAGGTGATCCGAGGTTGTACCCGGCGAGGTATTTGCAGTAGTGATAGGGATGTATTCATAGCCAACATGTAGGGGAGCATGCAGGGTCAAGTGCCCTTCCCCCAGATTTCTGCTTGGCCTACCAGGAGGGATGGAGGCTCTGTCCTTCCCCGATGCACCTGCCCCCGGCACGCTCAGCCCCCCTCCCAGGTGGGGAGCGGAAGGGGCAGGACCAACCATGGCTTGTGCCAGCTGCTCCGGGTCACTGCTCTGTGCAGCGCGACGGCTGCCTGAGAGAGAGTCCGACAGAGGAGGTGGCGGCTTCCACTCCCCACCTGGGCCTGGCTGTCGGGGACAGAGACTGAGTGAGCGGAGCCCTCTCTTCCCCCGGCACGTTTCCGGCTTGCTCGGCCCCTGTCCCTGGCAGCCTGGTCCAGGCAGGGAGAGGAAGCCACCGCCTCCTCAGCCAGCCACCACACTGCACAGAGCAGCGACCCTGAGCAGCCACCTTCAGCCACGTGAGAAGCGGCTCTGTCCTGCTCCCGGTCCAGACTCCGGGCTCGGCTGCCAGGGACAGGGGCCAAATGTGCCCCCAATATTTCCCATGAAACAAATTCTGGGGAATTTCTGCGGCAAGAAAATCCGCGAATAAGCTCAGGACCCACCAAGATAGAACCTTTTGGTTTTGACAAAATCATCGTGTCATAGATATATGGGACTGGAAGGGATCTCCAGAGGTCGTCGAGTCCAGCCCTCTGAGGCAGAAACCCCCAAAATACCTAGACCATCCCTGACAGGTGTTTGCCCAACCTGGGCTTAAAAACTTCCAGTGACGGGGATTCCTTGGAAGCCGATTCCAGAGCTTAACTATCCTGAGAGTTAGGAAGTTTTTCCTAATATCTACTGTGACAAACCCAGACCAGTGGGGTACAGGAGTCTGGTAGAGGGCAAATATACCGGTCACTGGATGAGTAGTTTTCTGTTCCCTGAGTGACCAGAGCAGGGGCTGCACTAGAGTAATCAGGAACCTGCTAGAACCAGTTAAGGCAGGCAGGCCAATTAGGACACCTGGAGCCAATTAATAAGTTGCTAGAATCAATTAAGGCAGGCTAATCAGGGCACCTGGGTTTTAAAAGGAGTTCACTTCAGTTTGTGGTGCGAGTGTGAGGAGCTGGGAGCAAGAGGTGCAAGGAGCTGAGAGTGAGAGGGTGTGCTGCTGGAGGACTGAGGAGCACAATTTTCAGACACCAGGAGGAAGGTCCTGTGGTGAGAGGAGGCCATGGGGAAGTAGCCCAGGGAGTTGTAGCTGTCATGCAGGTGTTACAGGAGGCACTATAGACAGCTGCAGTCCACAGGGCCCTGGGCTGGAACCTGGAGTAGAGGGTGGGCCTGGGTTCCCCCCAGACCTCCCAATTGATCTGGACTGTGGGTTCTTCCGGAGGGGAAGGTCTCTGGGCTGTTCCCCAACCCACATGGTGAATTTCTGCGGCAAGAAAATCCGCGAATAAGCTCAGGACCCACCAAGATAGAGGAGGAACTTTGTCACACTACCCTAAATCTGCCTTGCTGCAGATTAAGCCCATTGCTTCTTGTCCTACCTTCAGTGGACATGGAAAGCAATTGATCACCGGCTTCTTTATAACAGCCCTTCACATGTGTGAAGACTGTTCTTAAGTCTGACCTCAGTCTTCCTTTCTCAGGACTAAACATGCCCAGTTATTTTAACCTTCCCTTGCAGGTCAGGTTTTCTAAACCTTTGATCATCATTGTTGCTCTCCTCTGACTCTCCAATTTGTCCACATCTTTACTAAAGTGTGGTTGCCCAGAAGTGGACACATTTCTCCAACTGGGGCCTCACTGGTGCTGAGTAGAGCGGAACAATTACTTCCCATGTCTTTCATATGGCACTCCTGTTAATGCATCCCAGAATGCCCAGAATGATATTGGGCTTTTTCGTAGCTGCATCACACTGCTGACTCATATTCCATTTGTGATCCACTATCACCCGCAGATCCTTTTCAGCAGTGCTGCCCCCTAGCCAGTTATTCCCCATTTTGTAGTTGTGCATTTGATTTTTCCTTCTGAAGTGAAGTACTTTGCAATTGTCTTTACTGAATTTCATATGAATTTCAGACCAATTCTCCAATATGTCAAGGTCGTTTTGAAATCTCATCCTGTCCTCCAAAGTGCTTGCAACCCCTCCCAGCTTGGTATCACCCATACATTTATCAGCGTACTCTCCACTCCATTATCCAAATCATTAATGAAAATATTGATTAGTACCGGACCCAGGACTGAGCCCTGTAGGACATGGCTAGATACACCCACCCAGTTTGACAGTGAACCATTGATAACTACGCTTTGAGTACGGTCTTTCAACCAGTTGTGCACCCACCTTCTAGTAATTTTACTTAGACCAACTTTTCCTAGTTTGCTTATGAGAATGTCATGGGGGACTGTGTCAAAAGCCTGACTGAAATCAAGATCTATTCCATCTACTGCTTCCCCCCCATCCAGGTTTACTAGGCCAGTAACCCTGTCAAAGAAGGAAATTAGGTTGGTTGGGCACAATTCGTTCTTGACAAATCCATGTTAGCTATTCCTTATAGCCCTATTGTCCTCCAGGGGCTTACACATTGATTGTTTAATAATTTGTTGCAATATCTTTTCAGGTATCAAAGTTAGGCTGCCTGGTCTGGAATTCCCCGGGTCCTCTTTGTTCCCCTTTTTAAAGATAGGTACTATGTTTGCCCTTCTCCAGTCTCCTGGGACCACACCTGAGGAGTGCTCAAAGATCATAGCTGGAGCAATCTCAGAATGATTAGCAAATTCCTTAAGGACCCTAGGGTGAATTTCATCAGGTCCTGCAGACTTGAATACACCTAACTTAGCTAAATATTCTTTAACCTGTTCTTTCCTTGTTTTGGCTTGAGTGCATTCCTCCTGATTGATATTATTAATTGTGTTGAGTATCTCGTCTCCATTAACCTTTTTAGTGAAGATTGAAGCAAAATAGGCATTAAACAGCTCAGTTTTCTTGATGTCATGAGTTATTAGCTCTCCTTCCCTGCTAAGTAGAGGACCTCCACTTCCCTTCGTCTTTCTCTTGCTCCCAATGTATTTAAAGAATCTCTTCTTATTGCTTTTTATATCCCTTGCTAACTCATTTTGTGCCTTAGATACAGGGCCGGCCTTAGCAAGAGTGGGGCCCGATTCCTGGGGGCGGGGCTTGCCGCTGGCAAGCCCTGCCCCCAGGAATCGGGCCCCGCTCGGACTGGGGTCACGGGGTTTGGGTCCGGGCCGGAGCCGCTGGGGCCGGGGCCAGGCCGGAGCCGCCGGGGCCCGAGCCAGAGCTGCCGGGGCCGGAGGGGCTCGGGCCAGGGCTGTGTGGGCCAGCGCCCCAGGGCCTGAGCCGGGCCGGGGGTGTTCAGCCGGGGCCGGAGCCATGGGGCCCGAGCCGGGCCAGGGGTGCTCGGCCGGCGCCCCGGGGCCTGAGCCAGAGCTGCCGGGGCCGGAGGGGCTCGGGCCAGGGCCGTGTGGGCCAGCGCCCCAGGGCCTGAGCCAGGCCAGGGGTGCTCGGCCGGGGCCGGAGCCATGGGGCCCGAGCCGGGCTGGGGGTGCTCGGCCGGCGCCCCGGGGCCCAAGCCAGAGCCGGGGCCTGAGGTGTTGGGGCCGGGGCCGGGCCGGCGCCCCGGGGCCCGAGCCGGGGCTGGGGGTGCTCGGCCGGGGCCGGAGCCGTGGAGCCGTGCTGGGGGTGCTTGGCCGGAACTGGGGCCGCTGCCCCGGGGCCCGGGCCGGAGCCAGAGCCAGAGCCACTCGGCCGGGGCCGGGCTGGTGCCCCGGGGCCCAAGCCGGGCTGGAGCCAGAGCCAGAGCCGCTTGGCCGGGGCCGGAGCCGCTCAGGCCGGGGGTGCTCAGCTGGCGCCAGGGCCGGGCCGGAGCCGTGGGGCCGGGCCGGCGCGCTCGGCCGGGGCCGGTGCCCCGGGGCCCGTGCTGGGCTGGAGCCAGAGCCGCCAGGGCTGGGGCCACTCGGCCAGGGCCGGACTGGGCCGTGCCGCGCTTCTCAGGAGCCCTCCTCGCGCCCCCCCCCACTTACTGTTGCTGTCGCCGCCTGCCCCTTTTCAGACTTCCCGCTAACATCTGATTCGCGGGAAGCAGGGGAGGGGGAGGAACAGGGGGCGGAGCATTCAGGGGAGGGGAGGAGGGGGAAGTGAGCTGGGGGCGGAGTGGACAGCTGCGGGGCCCCCTTAGGCGCGGGGCCCAATTCAGCCGAATCGGCTTAAAGCCGGCCCTGCTTAGATATGCTGATTTTGTCCCTACATACTTGTGCTATTCTTTTGTTCTCCTCCTTAGCAATTTGTCGATATTTCCAATTTTTTGTAGAACTCCTTTCTGATTTTCAGGTCATTATATTGCTCCTGATGGAGCTTGATTGGCCCCTTACTATGCTTCCTATTTTTCCTGCTCATTGGGATAGTTTTGAAATTGTGCTTATAATATTGTCTCCTTGCAAACTCTCCTGAACAACTTTTTCCCTTAGATTTTCTTCCCATGGGATCTTACCTACCAGTTCACTGAGCTTGTTAAAGTCCATTCTCCTTATTCTGCTGCCCTCACTCCTTCCTTTCTTTAGTGTCATGAAATTTATCTTTTCCTGATGTCTTCTCCCCAAACTGCCTTTCACCTTGAGAGTTGCTACCAATTTCTCCTAGTTGATAAGGAACCAGTCTAACATGCTCAGAACATTTGTGGATTGGGAGTCTATAACATATACTCACCATCGGCTTAGATTTGCTCGTTCCTTGGGCAATTTCCCATGCCTATGTGTCCTTCATGAATGAAATTTAAGATCCTGTTTTTTCCCCCTGAGGATAAATGGAAGCTTAACACACTTCCCTTTGAGGAGAACATTATCCACCACTGCAGGCTTATACGGCATAATGTTTAGGCATGAAATGTGTTTTCCATCCAGAATGTAGAGCATGCATCATGGATTCCAGTATCTCTGCAGTTGCACTTGATCACATGTCCCACATGCGAGATGACACACCATCTGAGTAGGTTGATGTGGAAGTCAACCTTGGAGGTGGTTTCTGGAGCCTGGCCTTGATGGGTCTCGGTTAGATCTTGGAAAAAGCATCATCCCACAATGATTTGACTTCCTGATGCGAATTCAACGGTGGAGTCATAATTCTGAAGCATGAGCGCTGGCATCTGAGATGGCATTCAGCTTTGAAATAGATTATTTCGATTGTGAATGATCCATAGATACAGCTGGGAGAAGCTTCAAGACAATGTCAGATTTCTCAGACTTTCCTTCTGAAGTGGTGTGTGTTTGGAGACTGCGTTTGTGAAGACGCTGGATGCTAATGATACAGATCCCCAGCTGCAGTCTTTGCCCCTAGCCCATCTTGCAAATTTTGCACAAAAAGGCAGAATATTGTAGCTGAGATGCATAGGACAATAGTCTTTTCAGTTCTTCATATTCACCATCCATGGTCCACTTCCATTCCACATCCAGTAGCAGCATTATTATCCCATGTGTTTAATTATCAGAGATGTTATCTATCGATTTTCCTCAAGAAAATTGGCATATCTAGTGCATGCCACACTAGCACAGGGTCCTTACCCAATAGCTACACCAGAGGATAGACGCTCAGGGGTACAGCCAGTTGGAAAATTTCCAATTGAACAGCTTTTTCATCAGAAAATGCCATTTTGTCGAAATAGAGACCTTACACAAGGAACATGCCAATTTCAACGACATTTTGTTTGGAAAGAAATTGACATGATCCGAACGTAACATTTCGATTTTCATTTTGAAACGACAATCTGTTTTGCTATTTTACAACCTTATTTAATTTATTTAAATTCGTTACAAATTAAAACTTGGAACTCAACACCTCAATTGTATCAAAATTAAACATTTTCATTGATCGGAAGTATTTTTTTTTTGAAAATTTCATTTGAAAATGTCAACATTTGTTGATGTGGTTCTGATTTGGAATGAAAATAAATTTCAAAATCACAGAATGTCTCGCAGAAGATTCTAGTTCCTGTCCAGCTGCACGCACAAATCTACAGGTGCTTGGAGCCGGATCCTTGCATTTAGAGAGGAAAGGCTCGTGGGTTTACACTTTGGGTCCTGGATCTTATCCCGGCAGACGAGCTAGTCAGGGGCATCATTAACATGGATGGATAGAAACTGTTTTAATGCACAATCAGGGTTTCAACAAAACAGAGCTTTTCAATTCCTGTGGAAATTTTTGATTTTTTTTTTTATTTGGAAATATTGCTGGCATGCTTCTGTGATGCTGCAATTTGGTGCCCCATTTTCCTCTATAAACCATGCGTCACAGAAGGACTACATCTCCCATGAGGCATCACAGCCAGAGACTCCCATAATGCCATCACCTTCCCTCACCATGACTGGGAGATGAAGTCCGACCACAGAGGTTGGCCAATAGAGAAGGATGGGGCCTTCAAGCCCCCATACTACAACTCCCATGAAGCATTGCAGCAGCATTTCCAGATCAGAATGTTTCAGGTTTGAGTTTTTTTTTTTTTTTTTTAAGTCCAATTTTTTGGGGTGGGGGGAGCAGAAATAATTTGATTTTTGGATTGGACAGTCGCAGGCTAGCTGGTGTTCTCTGCTAATGATGTGTACAATTTGCTTGAGCTGAATATTTGGGTGGGCAGAATTTACATATAAAACCAACTTGCTCAGGTAGGGATGATAAACTACTGTAGGCGGTGTTGGTATCAACACCTAGAGTCAAGGTTACCTAACACTTTCCATGATCAAACATTGTTTTCAGTGGCTGAAAGCCTTGCCAAACTTTAACTCTTCAGGTTGAGATTTTCCACACTTGCTCTCTGAACGTGCTTTGGAAAGACCCAGTTCAGCCATTTCCAAGAATGAGGTTCAGGAATGATAGGTCATTTTTACAATGTTCAAACAATTCTCCAACCACTTTTTGAAGTGCTCTAGTGCCTTGGTAGAAGGGACTTGAATTTTTGCAAAGGAATAGCCCTGGGGTCAGGGAGGTGCCTTTTGCTGTTCTCATGAAAATTCCCCCAGACTTGGTTAAATTATAAATCTCTGGAAAGCACAATTTACATATGCTCAGGAGAGCAGGGGGTTGGTCAGTGACTGGCATTTCTAGGCTTTACCGCAATACAAATAATTAAAACTGTAAAACTTTTTTCTTCCCATCAGAAAATGTCATTGTGTCAAAATGGAAAATTTCTGTGAGAATGTGTTGATTGTGATGCAAATTCTTTAAAAAAAAGTTTAAAACAAAGCAGTCTCCTGTTTGGACTGGGCTCCACAATCAAACTACATTTCCCATGAGGCTCACAGCCAGAGACTCCCATAATCTATTAACTTCTCCTCACCAAGTGGTGCATGGTGCTTCATGGGACAGGCAATCTGGCCAGGCCATTGGACACTATCGTAAAAAACGTTTTGATTTTTTAAAAATAATTTGTTGTTTATATGTTTTTCTTAACAGAATTAACATTATACTAGAAATGACGATCTATAAAAGTTATATATTTTGCTATATGCTTTAAATTTAAAGGCATCGAGATCTCTGTGAAACAGATTTTTTTTTTTCCCCCAAAAACATTTCATTTTTTGGGAAATTTCAAAATCCTTTCCTTCTGTGCTGATTCAGGACGCAAACAGATTGTGAAATCGTGGCTTCCTGCCTACTCTACAAACAATAAAGACTAATCAGAGATGAGGCCTGAACATATGAATTCCGTTTCGCAACCCATGGAATTGATAATGGGAGTGCCGGGAACTTTGCTTTTCGTTAGCAGCAAACTGTCCTAAGCAACTTCTCTGAGACCATCCTGGAAGGGCCTGTGGTGAAACTGCAGAACCTTCCCACCCAACCCAACTTTGACTTCTTGCTTGGCTCTTTTTCTTACCTGCGGCTGCCCCGACTACCAGCATCGCGATGATCAGCAGCTCCATAGCGGTTGTGGTGATGGATACGGTCGGTGGAGTCACTGGCTTTACTGCAGGGAAAGAGATCGAAAGGGAATCATTGGCCACGGGCGTCTTGAGGAGGATGGATACCTCGCAGGGAAGGTGCACGCTTAGGATTCAGGAAAGCCGCACTTGAGTCCCTCTTCTTCCACAGGCTCCCATGAGCAAGCGGTTTCTCTGCACCTCGGCTGCCCTGCCTGTAGCAGGAGATGACAGCACTGCCCGACATGGGGAGGGAAAACGCACTGTCATCGTCTATTGGCAATGGGGGCTCACTGTCCCCCAACTCAGCTCCATCTTCCACTTCCGCCCAGTCCCAGTCGCCCCCAGGGGCATGTTCCATGAAAAGATCTGATCTGTTGGGAGAACTAAATCTCAAGCCAGATCACAAAAATTTCCATGAGCTGGACTGAGCTCACCCCTCTCCTACTAGTTCCCCTTCTAACGTGTTACTCCAACAACAGAGAGGGCGAAACCCTCGTAACCAGCTTAATATCAGAGAAATACATAGATCTAAGGTGCTATCTGGCCCCCATTATGGCAGTATCCGAGCACCTCCCAATCTTTACCCTATTTATCCTCACAATTTGTTGGTGAGCAGGGCAGGGCTACTATCCCCATTGTACAGATGGCAAAACTGAGGCACAGATCCTACAGGCCAAGGTCCTACAGGGATGCAGCGACAGACCAGAGATTAGAAGCCATGTCCTCCAAGTACCAGCTGAGCGGTCGAACTGCCAAGCCATCCATCTACACTGAGTGCCCCTTGCCATCCTGTATAATCCTCCCAATAATACAACAATGCACCTTGGTACCCCATAATCACCCCCAATAACAAAGCAATACCCCCGTGTTACCCTATTGTCCCTTGAAACCTGAAAGATGCCCCCTGAGTCCCCATTGTCCCCCCAATAATAAAGTAATGCCCCGGCAGCCCATAATCACCCCAATAATGGTGAGATGCCCCAAGCCACCATCCTACATCACTCTCCAAACCACAACTATCTCCTTTCCACCCTGCCACCATGACACCCCTTCCTTCCCCCAGCCAGGCATCCCAACAACAGGGGCTAGACTGGCCCTGCTTCACCTGTAGCTCCTGGCGGGGGCCCTTGGGAGCAGAAGAGGCTCCGGTGGTTGTGTCTTGGACAAAGCTAAGGATCCTCTGGGATGGCTCACTTTTTATGCGAGGGAAATGGGCTGTCCCTGTGAGTCAACGTGATTGCTGTATCTGGGGAGCTGTCCCATGATTTGGCAGCCAGTTGACTCCCTCCGCCCTCATGATCCTGGCTTCAGCAGGTTGGATCCCAGGGAGTTGCGGGAGCAAGACGGTCTTTGTTCCTGCCTCTGTCCTCTGCAGGGGAACCTGGCGGGAATTAGCCCTTGGAATGGCATCTTCTCTGTTGCCGAAAGCGACTCCCTGAACCTTCTGCTCTGTCTCCTCACACGAGGACAAGAGGGAAAAAAAGGAGATGGAGAATCGGGGGTGGGGGGGGGAAGATGAGCCACGGGGACTGGGGGGAAGTGGGGGCTGAGGGCTTGTCTATACTTGAAACGCTCCAGCGAGGGGTTGGCCCATTGGCGTAGTCAATCCATCTCCCTGAAAGGCAGGAGCTAGGTAGATGGGAGAATTCTTCCATCAACCTAGAGCTGTCTACATGGAGGGTTAAGTTGGCTTCACCACATCACTCGGGGCTGTGGATTTTTCACACATCCCTGAACGACATAACTGGGTCGGCCTCGTTTTTTAGCATAAACCCCGCCTACACCATGCGTGATGGAAAGAGCTGGATCTGTTCCACTGATGCAAAAGCAGAGCGAGAGGTGGCTTGGTCACGGCGTGTACGTATCTTCACAGGAAGCAAATCCCGGATACGGATGGGCTCGTGAACGAACGAGAACAAGAACTAGTGGCTGGAAATTAAAGACAGACACATTCCAGTTAGGAACAAGGCACCAGTTTTTTACAGTGCGGGTTGATGAGCCATTCCCTGATGGATTCTCCATTGTTTGATGGCTTCCACTGAAGCCCGGATGCCATCCTGGGAAAATTCTGACTATGGATTGGACTCAATGCAGGGGGAACTGGGTGAATTTCTCCGACCTGCGTTAGACAGGAGGCCAGACTAGATGATCTCTAAGCCCCATCTGGCCTTAGAATATATGAGTACACCTACATTGTGATGAAAGACCCCCAGTACGGCCGCGGCTGGCCCGGGTCAGCGGACTCGGGCTCACAGGGCTTGGGCTGTGGGGCTAAAAACAGCAATGTAGACGTTCAGGCTTGGGCTGAAGTTTGAGCTGGGAAACCCCATGTGGGGGGTGGGTCTCAGAGCCAGGGCTCCATCCCAAGTGGGAACGTCTGCGTTGCTCTTTTTAGCCCCACAGCCCAAGCCCTGTGAGCTCGAGTCCAACAATCTGGGCTCTGAGACGTCATGCCCCTGGGTTTGAATTGCAATTTTCGAGGCAGCCGATGAATCTAGGAGTTCAATGCCCATAAAAGGACCTGTATTTTTCACGCAACGTGTAATTGACCCGTGGAACCCACTGCCACAGGAAGCTGTTGAAACCAAAACCATAACAAGATTCAAGAAGGGAGTGGAATAACCGGAATGATCACAGTACGTGATTGCAAACAAGTTAGTGGCCGGGACTATCAAACTTCCTCTTTCAGGGTTTGAGTTGATTTCTAATTATAAGAGACCAGGGTGATGATTAAGGTGTGCTTTCTGGGAGGGGGACAGATTATCTCCCATCAGCCACTGCAGGGGGTCTCACACCTTCCACTGAGCACTGTCAGTGACGAGATGCTGGACTAGATAGTGGGATTGCTTTAAAAAAAAAGTGTTGGATTCTGTTTATTTGCCTTCAGGTTTCGATCTGTTCATTTTAGGTCCTTATCTGGCCTCCATCACCTTAGTATCTGGGTGCCTCACATTCTTTAATATATTTATCCTTATGCACCCCTGAGAAGAAGGTAGGGGCTGTTACTCCCTTCAGAGTGACCTAATAGCAAGTGTGAAAAATCGGGACACTTTTTTTTCAGTGGGGGGCATATTTGCCTATATAAGACAAAGCCCCTAATATCGGGACGGCCTCAATAATATTGGGAAGTCGAGTCATC
The DNA here is from genome assembly GCF_013100865.1 of Trachemys scripta elegans. NCBI lineage: Eukaryota > Metazoa > Chordata > Testudines > Emydidae > Trachemys > Trachemys scripta. The sequence continues at coordinate 29,869,558 of NC_048313.1, forward strand.
GTAGTTAGGGTGGGGCAGGGAACGATTTTCCCATCCCAGGAGAATGCTCAAGATTTTGAAAAGTTTTCCCCTCCCAAAAATCTTGAAAGATGTTCCCATTCGACAAAAGAAAACAAAAACCGTCTTGATTTGGGTCAGTTGAAACATTTCATTGCGAACATTTCTAAAGCTTTCATTTTGCTTTTGCCCTTTTAATCCCATTTTTAAAATCGATAGAAATTCAGTCACAACACGTCATGCCGGGATGTTTTGACAATGTCACACCTTCCCCCCGCCCCAACTTTTTTGGCATTGGGAACTTCACCCAAACAGATCCTGTCCTGGGAACAGTTTCAGTTTTGACGCCTTGGCATTTTAGGGGGGGGGAGGGAATTCCCAGGCACTCTACCCATTGTGCTGATAGGGAAACTGAGGCAGAGAGCGAGACTGAATGCCGTGTTGAGAGTCACATGGGTAGCTAGGGGGTGGAGCAGGTCTCCTCCAGTCCTGGATGATGCACAGCATTGAATCATCTCTTCTCTGGGTTTTTAAGGAGAATGTAGGTCATGTTGTCAAGCTTTTCTTTTGGAATCACAAGGGTTTGTTTTGATTCTGGGCCAGTCACAGGACTCCAGCTGCTGGGGCTTGGAGAAAAGCCCCAGCTGTCAGGAGACCTGGCAATCTTGCTCCTTGTGAATGTTGGCTGTACCCAGACGGGCCACGCAGGTCTCAGTATTGGGAAGGAGCCGCTCTGAGTAACTGGCCCACATCCGGTGCCCCAAACTGGTGCTGTGCCAGCCCGGTGTTGACAGTGCTGGGGGCTGATAAAGGGAAGGCTTGGGTTGGGTTTACCATAATACACCTAATAAATGACAATCTACAGCACCTAACACAAGGGGGTCCTGGCCCAGGTCTGGGGCTCCTAGCTGCTACCGTAATACACCCAATACACAATGCACAGCACCTAGCACAATGGGTCCCAGCCCAAATATGGGGTTCATGGGCTCTACCGTAATACACCTAATAAATAACAATGTACAGTACTTAGCAGAGTGGGGCCCTGATCTGTGATTGGCACTCCAAGGTGCTACTGTAATAGGAAATGCTGAGCACAAGGGGGTGGCCTACGCCCTGCCACTCAGAGCATCTTAGGCACCTACACCTCTACCTCAATATAACGCTACCCAATATAACACAAATTCAGATATAACGTGGTAAAGCAGAGCTCTGGGGGGGCGGGGCTGCGCACTCCAGTGGATCAAAGCAAGTTCAATATAACATGGTTTCACCTATAACACAGTAAGATTTTTTGGCTCCTGAGGACAGTGTTATATTGAGGTAGAGGTGTATTTCCATGCATGAGTCTCCTCTATAAGAGATCTCCTGGTGTTAGACACTTAAAGCATTTTGTTCCTCATGGGAGGCTGGGAGGGGAGCTCCCCATTAGCCCAGTGGTTAGCACTCTCATCTTTAATTTAATTTATTAATGGAGATATCCTATCTACTAGAACTGGAAGGGACCTTGAAAGGTCATGGAGTCCAGCCCCCTGCCTTCACTAGCAGGACCAAGTACTGATTTTGCCCCAGATCCCTAAGTGGTCCCCTCAAGGATTGAACTGACAACTCTGGGTTTAGCAGGCCAATGCTTAAACCACTGAGCTATCCCTCCCCCCCCCATCTGGGGCATGGGGGCCCACAGTTCATTTCCCCCCTCTGCTTTCTGTGAAGAAGGGATTTGAATGTGGGTTTCCCATCTCCTAGGAGACCACCTGGGCTATAGAGTCATCCTGACCCGCTTGTAAGCTTCAAGTCAGGCTTCCCACTCTCCTTAACCCATGGCACTTAAAAATGTTTCACTGAGTGAAAGCAAAGAATAAGTTTATGGTCAAAGAACAGAGCTCCAAGAGCTAGAGATTAAGCACTTGGGAAGCAAAGGGTCATAGCAGAAACCAAATCGTAGTTCGCTTCCCGGAGCTGAAACGTCACTCGCAAAAACATTCCCCCATCTCTGGCAAGATGGCTTGCCCCATGTCCTTTCCCCAGTGTTGGCAACCGGGTTGGCTGAGATGCTCCTTCCATAAGAACAAGCCGGTTGGTAGCTTCTCTTTGCAGGTGGAAGGATGCCAGGGTGACTCTCTGCACCCCCAACTGTACCAGAATAGAGCTTCAAGGTTCATCTGTAAATAGAGTCCTGCTGTTTACCTCTTCCTGTTAATATCCTTCGGCAGTCTCCACCCGCTCTTCGTTAGCATTTGACTTAATGTGCCGATCGACTTCTATTGTACAACACACAATACACAGGGGCCCGGCAGGCCACCCGCTGGCTGGAGAAGTTTGTCTCAAGACATGATACCTTTGAGTGACCTTCTTGTAGCTTCAGACCTAGAGAACACAATCGTTAGCATCACCATGAAGTTCTGGAACAGCCGTCCACGGGGAGCAGTGGGGGCAAAACAGCGAACTGGCTTCAAGACTGAGCTTGATAAGTTTATGGAGGGGATGGTGTGATGAGACTGCCGACAATGGCATGTAGCTGATCTGTGACTGCTAGCAGCAAATATCTCCAACGGCCGGTGATGGGACACTAGATGGGGAGGGCTCTGAGTTACTACAGAAAATTCTTTCCCAGGTGTCTGGCTGTTGGGTCTTGCCCACATGCTCCAGGTCTAACTGATCGCTAGATCTGGGGTCGAGAAGGAATTTTCCCCCAGGTCAGATTGGCAGAGACCCTGGGGGTGTGTGAGGGAGGGGGTCCTCACCTTCCTCTGTAGCATGGGGCACAGGCCACTTGCAGGTTTCAACTAGTGTAGATGGTGGATTCTCTGTAACTTGAAGTCTTAAATCATGATTTGAGGACTTCAGTAACTCAGCCAGTGGTTAGGGGTGTATTACAGGAGTGGGTGGGTGAGGTTCTGTGGTCTGCAATGTGTGGCAGGTCAGACTAGATGATCATGATGGTCTCTTCTGACCTTAAAGTCTATGAGTCTATATCTCCTCACATTTTTTCCATATGTACATCATGCAATGATTAGCATGACCAGTGTGACTCAGACATCCAGCAGAGAGACCTTCCATGACCTCTTTTGGGGAACCCATGGGATCCCTGTACCCCTATGTACTTCTCTGCCAGTTGGCATCAAAAGGGCATTGGTCACGCAAACATACGGCTGCAAGAGCTGGAGATCTACCACAACATTAGTCAGGAAGCTAGACACCTTTGAAAATAATCCCTGGGCATTGGCTGGAAAGACTTCTTCACCAATGAAGAGATCAGAGCAATCGGCAACCAGCAGCTTGTTTCCACCAGAAACTGAAGGAAAGGCTTGACGTATCTGTGGCGTGCGGACTCTGGATGCCACACACGGGAAGCTATCAAGCAGAAACTAACTGGTGTGAGGACAGATGGGCACCCCCAGGAAACCTTAAGAAGAACCCTAAGTGGGGAGGGCAGAACAGTTGATGTCAACAGCACAAAGCAGATGGAAGCAGCAGCAAATGACAGAAAGAAATGGAAGAGGCTAGTTTCTGCCCTGATGGGGATGAGGTGTTGGCAAGTGCCTGGACTGCTCCCTGGCAGAAATTCAGGTATCTAGGACTTTAGATGTCTACAGGTTTGGATGGCAGCTGAACAGCAGTGGTAAGGGTCTCAGTGGCACATAAATGTTCACTAAGGTGCCAGATTTTTGTGTGGCCCTTATAGTCTAAATAGACAGGAGGGACAAAAGGGAGAGGAGAAACTGAGGCCTGGAGCACAGAAGTGATTTGCTCAGGACAACTCAGGAGGTCAGTGGTAGAACACAGGAGGGCCAACGCCCACTGGGCTTTTCCTGCTTATTTGCATCTGCTAAAATTCACAAAACTTTTGGGAGCTGTTTAAATGCTTGTGAATCGCTGATGGTGGGAGCCGGGCAAAATGTTTCAGCTGAAATTTTTTCCGGGAGACACTTTGCGAATTCATGTCAGTGCCAGTGAATTCGTTGTTTCTAAACCAAACCAAAATGAAGAGATTGCAAAGGGAATGAAATGTTTTATTTTGAAACGTATTTGGTTTGTTGGTTTTAAAAGAATTTTCCTGTCAAAATTTCTTTAAAAAAAATTTGAGTACATTTAAAAATGGATGAAATTGAAACGAAACGTTTTGATTTTGATGAAACTGAAAGTTTCATCTGACATTAAACCAATTTTGTTTCCTGATTTTTCCAATTCACCAAAAAATTCAAACATTTCCGTTTCTGGTCCAACCTGAAACAATTCCTCCCCCATCCCAACTTTACAAAATTGCCGGCAGACTGAAAACCCCATGATTTGCCCATCTCTAATCATATAGAAGTAGTAATTAGGTACCTACACTTTGATGCCTAGGGGAGTTAGGCACCTAAATACTTTGCTTTCTATGAAAGTTAGGTATGTAAATACTTTGATTTCTATGGCAGTTCCACCCCTAAGTACCATTGGGATCCATGGGAATTAGGCTCCTAACACTGTGGAGGATCTGGGCCTTGTCCCAAGTAGCCCAGCATGCCCCATGGTACATTCTAACCAAGCCTAAGGAGAGCGTTATTTTGAGCATCAGCAAAATCGAGTGTGACCGCCCCCCCGTTTTGGTTCTGTATGTGGGCGGGACTTATTGGGTGGGTGGAGCTGGAATGGTCATGCCCATCTCTTCCTCCCTGGCCTAGCAACTTGGATAGGAGCATTGTCAAACCGAGGGATCCTGCTCTGCGCCCGTGGGAGGATGTTGCATTGGGGCAATGAGCCCGCCCCGCTGCCAGTGATGGCGCAGGGAATGGAAAGCTAGTGCTCTAACCACTGGTCCATCTGTCCTTTCTGAGCCCTTAAGGGGAACTCCCAGCAGGTCAGCTCCCCTTTACCTAGCCATCCCATCAGATTCCTTCCCAGCAGGGTCCCCCAGATCCTATCAGAGGCAGATTGAGATTTATTGGGGTCCTGGGCACAAAGAACATTTGGGCCCCCCATACCTCACTTGCCCCACCCCCTGTTTCTCCTCTTCCCCCCCAAGACCCCACCTCCTGGCCAGGCTGGAAGTTGGACCTGGGCCACAGTAAGAACTGCCCAGGGAGCCCTGGACCCTCTACCTGGTGGTGCACCCTGGGGGGCGGGGACAAGGGCTGGGGGCTGCTCTCAGGGGCCCGGTCCCCCGGCCCAGGGCAGGTGGAGCATCTGGGGCTCCCCACAGTGGCCTGGACCCCCTAGACAGCTCTTACTGCAGCCCCGGCCTGGCTTCCGGCCTGGCCATGGGGCAGGGCCCTAGGGGCTTTGGAAGAAGAGGAGGAGCAGGGGGCAGGGCCACAGTCCTGGCACTGGTGGCCCCCTACTTCTACACTCTGGCGGGGGCCCCAACTTGGCCGAGGCCCCTGTGGGCCCATGCGTTAATCCCCCACTGTACTAAGGTGGGATTCGGCAAGACCAGTTCTATGGCTGGGAAATGACCGTGAGCGTTTGGTACGCCAGTAAGGGATTCACTCGAGGTTAGGGTTGCCAGTTTGGGCTGCACGTATTCCTCAAGGTTCCATCACCCGACATAATCTTTGATTAAAGACTGAGCTTTAATTCCTGGTGACTCCCGGAGGGTTGGCAACCCTACTCCAGGCTGGCTTGTGAAGCGAGCGACTCCTTGCAGCTGCTGGGCAGCGGTTGATACCCGTGACTCTGGAACTGCTGACGACAGCGGATGCCTAACTGATGTCTGAACCCTCGGGTGTCGCCTCAGGAAAGTGGTAGGGAGCACTGGAAGATGAGCAACTGTTAGAAGGCGCCTAAAGGGCTACCAGCCTCGCCTGCCCTAACCCAATAGACCCCAGTCCCCTCCCAGAGCCAGGGATAGAACCCAGGAGTCCTGGCTCCCTCCCACCCCCCTACTCCAACCACTAGACCCCACTTCCTGCCCAGAACCAGGGAGAGAACCCAGAAGTCCTGGTTCCCTCCCACCCCCCTGCTCTAACCACTAGACCTCACTTCCTGCCCAGAACCAGGAATAGAACTCAGGAGTCCTGGCTCCCTCCCACCCCCCTGCTCCAACCACTAGACCTCAATTCCTGCCCAGAACCAGGAATAGAACCCAGGAGTCCTGGCTCCCTCCCACTCCCCACCCCCCGCTCCAACCACTAGACCCCACTTCCTGTCCAGAACCAGGAATAGAACCCTGGAGTCCTGGCTCCCTCCCACCCCGCCTGCTCCAACCACTAGACCTCACTTCCTGCCCAGAACCAGGGAGAGAACCCAGAAGTTGTTTCATGGGAGAGTTCAAAATTTTTGCTTTTCCTTCCGATTGGGAACGAAAACAAATGTCGGAATTTCCCGATGAACGGCACTGCAGAGTTTTGAGCCATGTGAGTTATTTCTTTGTGATGAAAAATGTTTGTTGGCCTTTTGGAAAACAACAGGCCGCACGTGGCTGTGGTGCTGGAAATGTTTTTCAGTGGCTCAGTTATCAGGGTGTAGTGCTGGGAAACCTTTTGCAATCACAGGGCGTGGGTGTCATCCCCTCATCTCAGCCTCGTTCCCCCGGCTATTTAAACACTTTGCGCTTTCTTTCAGCAGGTGTGCGTGAAAGACCCTGTGATTTCATCGATTTTAAAAATCACAAGGAAACTGATCCATCCATCCTACCCTCCTGCATAGCCCAGGCTGCAAAACCTCCAGGAGGGACTCCTGCCTCCAGTTACACAGGAGCTCCAAGTGCGACGCATAAACAGGGGAATCTCGAGTGGGAGCAGAGAGGTTATTTCACCTCTGGATTTGGCACTGGTGTGACTGCTGCTGGAATCCTGTGTCCTGAATAAAGACTGGGAGTGGCTGGGTCACTACAAAAAGTAATTTTCCCTCTGCTGATACTCACACCTTCTTGTCAACTGTTTGAGATGGGCCACCTTGATTGCATTGGCCTCGTTAGTACTACGAAACTACCTTCCCTTGGTATTGGCCTCCTGTTATCAACTGTTGAGAATAGGCCACTTCCATCTTAATTGAATTGGTTCGTTAGCACTGACCTCCCACTTGGTAAGGCAACTCCCATCTTTTCATGTGCTATCATATATATTCTGCTTACTGTATTTTTCACTCCATGCATCTGACGAAGTGGGTTCTAGCCCACGAAAGCTTATGCCCAAATACATTGGTTAGTCTCTAAGGTGCCACAAGGACTCCTTGTTGTTTTTGCTGATACAGACTAACACGGCTACCACTCAAACCGTTCATTAGGTGGTGAACTAATATTAATTAAATAACTGGGTTGTTTCTGCAATCCACCCCCCCGTGCCATTTTTCCCTGTGTCCCGAATGATCTTAAAACCAGGACAACGCCAGCTCTTCAAACGTGGCGTATAATTGAGATAGAATCGTGAGCAAGAATGAGGTGCAGTCACTGCAAAAAATTGGCTCAAAAGAATAAAATAAAGAAACGCCAGCTCTTTTGTTTTGAGTTCTGGCGCTGGTGGACCGACAGGTCCCATTTTCAAGGTTTTCTCCATAAGGGCAAGAAACTCTCTTTTTTCTTAATGAAACCTGCCACTGATGCTACATACATCCTGATGATGGTGACAGCTTATTTGCGTCACACTTACAGTCAGCTTAGACCAGTGGTCCCCAATGTGGTGCCCGCTGGGGTATCTAGGTGCGCCTGCGTACTGGCCGGCGGACAAGCATCCGCTGAAATGCCGCCGAGAAACAGTGTCATCAAGAGGCGTCGCCGCCGAAACGCGGCTGATTTTCGGCGGCATTTTGGCGGCGACGCCTCTTGACGTTGCCGCTTGTCGGCGGCATTTCGGCGGATGCTTGTCCGCCGGCCACGGTCCTGGGTGACTCGTCGTCCGGCGCCCGCCAGGCGAAAAAGGTTGGGGACCACTGGCTTAGACGGATCAGAAACTGAAGGCCGCTCCTGGTTCTTTCGTTGTCTTCCTCATCTGATGGTGAACAAAAACAGCTCCCCACCACAGCGGACAACTCTTGCGCGGTAAATAAGCACCCCGACTTTCACAATAAGCCAAAATTCAAGCTAATCCCATTTCAAAACCAGGCCAAATCAAGCCACTACCTAAAAACCCCAACACTCTGTGTGACTAGAGCCCCCCGGCGTGCAGGCTGGGACAGTGGTGGGCTCGCTGTGCACCCCTGACTCTCTCCCTCCCTTGACCCTGCTTGCCTGGAGATGATAAAAAAAAGGAAGAAGCAGCAACAAGCCAAACAAGCAACAGGCTACAAGCCAAAAATTAGACAACAAGCAACTTACAAGCCAGTTAAGCCAAAAACAAGCCCAATGTCTGCGATTTTTCTCGGGTTTAGCATGTCTGATTGACAGCTCAAAGCTTCCCAGAAGTAGAGGAGCAAACCAGTCACTGGGCAGGGTTGCTCCCAGCTGGTTCTACCAGACTTTTAATACCAGGGCTGGGTAATTACCTTGTAATTGACTCTAATTAGCGCTGCTGCAGCATTCCTAACCTGGAGCTCTTCCAGAAGCTTGATTCATGTAGGAGCCTGCAAACCTCTGAAAGGAACCGTGTCCCGTCACACCCTTGGCCAATGGATCCCACCCCTATGGTCCACGCGGAGGCTGATCTTTTCTACACGCCGCTCGCCAGTGCCCACGCGGGCTGTGCAATGGAACAGTGTTGCAAAGCTGGGTGGCTGGTTTCCCCACGCATCCTGCCTGCACTACATCAGTGTAACAGGGTCCACGACCCGCCCCTCTTCCTGGGGCCTGCTTGCTGCCCCCAATAAGGCTTAGAGAGGCCTCAGGGTTGTGCAACACCCGTGTCTTTATTTACTTAAGATTATCCCACCATCAGCGTCTATCTATACACAATCTTTACAGAATTAGTCACCTCCTTCACAGGCAGAGGCAGCCTTCAGCTAGGAGGCCTCCAGTTCTCTCCCTGACTAACTTCTCCTTGGCTGCCCCCAACTCCCTCCCAGCCTTTATAGTCCTTGGCTTGTCAGGCTAGCCGGTGTTGCCAATCCTCAAGCCGGCATCAGGCCTTTTCCATGAGCCCCAATCTGCCTCCCCCGTTTGAAGCTGACTGGGCAGGGGCTAATTAGGTGCTTTTGCACCAGCACCCTGCTACAAACAGCTTAAGTTGTCTGAGTGCTTTGCAGTTGGGTGTTCTCCTAGTTCTCTTCCTAGCAGCAGTGTCGCAAGGATGTGCCACGCTTCGCCACCTCTTCAAGGGATTACATGAGTCAAGCTGGCCTGGGTGCGGAGGAAAGGCAGAACTGCCTAGCGATTCGTACACAAGAGCAGAGTGGGGCAAAGAACGGAGTTTTGGGTTCTTTTCTGAAAAAGCGGGGGGGGGAGGGGAGGAGAGATTAATTTCAGGTTGGCCCCACAACAAAATGTTTCAATATTTTCAGCCAATAGAAATGTTGGGGAAAAAAATCATTTCGGGTCGAATGAAACGATTTCAGCCTGTTTAAATGAACGTGAAGGCGATTTTGAAATGAAAAGGCATTTTGACTCCAACCCATGGAAATGTTTGGTTGAGAAAATGCCCAAAATGAAACATGCGTAAGGTCTGTTATTTTCCCCCACCAAAGCGATCCAGTGAAACTGACATGAATTTGCAAGATGTTGCGGTCGACCTGAAGCTGCATTCCGCTCCCCCCTAAAAAAATTCTACTCAGGAGAGCTGGATTCAATTCCTGGCTCTGCTACTGACCTCTGTCAAGTCACTTTGTCCCCTTGAGGCTCAGTTTCCCCATCGGGATAATGATATTGACCCTCCAGTGTAAAGTGTTTTGATATCTACAGCTGAAGATCTGTAAAGTCGTCATTTCATCCCCTCTCCCAAAGCTGCCTTTGCCCTCTTCTCTTCCCCACTCTTACCTCCCTGGCTTCCCAAGGACACCTACACCTGAGCTATGTATTTGCATCCGCTAGCACCTGTCCTCTCACGGAGACATCGCCCCCTAGCGAAGGCAGCTGGAATTGCTCCTCCTGCAATTTCCCAGCTGCTTCTGCAAGCGATTGTGAGTAGCTTAAATGTCACTAGGTTAAGGGGGTCAAACTCAATGGGAGGAGAGGGCTGTACTCCAACTTTAGTTACGGTTGCAGGATGGGATTTAAAATCAGAACTGGAGCTGGAGGGGAATTTTCCATTAAAGGGATTTTGGGGGCAGAAAAAAGCGGTTTCTGTGAGGGTTGTGCTGCAATGTTTCCATTGTCCACCAGGCAAATTGTAATGAAAACATTCAAGTGCATCTCCCCAAGGTGCCTTATGGGAGTTGTAGTTCATTGTGTCATGCTCTCGTTGGAGCTGGAGTCCTTGGCTGGGCTACAACTCCTGTGGTGCACCACTGGCCAGGGCCGCCCAGAGGATTCAGGGGGGCTGGGGTCTTTGGCGGTGGGTCCCAGAGTGAGTGAAGGACCCGCCGCCGAATTGCTGCCGAAGACCCGGAGCGGAAAGAGCTCTGGGTCTTCGGCAGCGGGTCCTTCTGTCGCTCCGGGTGTGTTTGGCGGCACTGAAGGACCTGCCGCCGAAGACCCACCGAAAACTCTCGTGGGGGCCCCTGAAAACTCTCATTGGGGCCCCTACGGGGCCTGGGGCAAATTGACCCACTTGCCCCCCCCTGGGGGGCCCTGCCACTGGCTGGCTGGGCCACATGGTGCATCATGGGAGATGTGGAGCAGTCAGGGAATCCGCCATGCTCCAACCACTAGACCCTATGCCCCTTCCCGAGCCAGGGATAGAATCCAGGAGTCCGATACCTAGTCCCCTGTGCTCTAATGCACTAGACCCCTCTCAGATCTGGGGATAGAACCCAGGAGTCCTGACTCCCCAGCCCCCTGTGCTCTAGCACACTAGGCCCCGCTCACCTCCCAGAGCCGGGAATGGCAGACGGGAGTCTGACCTCCAGACACCCCCCCCCCCGCTCTAACCACTAGACCCCACTCCCATCTGGGGCCTGGACTCAGTGACCCAATCCTATGAGTGTATAGGTGCATTCCAACAGGTTACCCAATCACAGGCCAAGAACTCGCGGGTTCCGACATCAGTTCGTTATCCACCGTCACGTATAAATTGTTCTCCTTAACCTGTGAGGATAGGACAAGAAGCAATGGGCTTAAATTGCAGCAAGGGCGGTTTAGGGACATTAGGAAAAACTTCCTAACTGTCAGGGTGGTTAAACACTGGAATAAATTGCGTAGGGAGGTTGTGGAATCTCCATCATTGGAGATTTTTAAGAGCAGGTTAGACAAACACCTGTCAGGGATAGTCTAGATCAGGGGTTCTCAGGACACATTTTTTGGTGGCCTCAGTTGGCCACTCTCACACTTTTCCCTAAAATACTTGATTTGCTTTAGGAAAAACAAATAAGTATGCACATAGACATATCCAAATCATTGTAATTTGTTTATTGCTAGCTAGTAGGGTTGCCAACTTTCTAATTGCACAAAACCGAACACTCCTGCCCCACCCCGTCCCTGAGGCTCCCCTGCCCTGCCCCTTCTCTGAGGCCCTGCCCCCCCTTGCTGCATCCCCCGTCCCTCTGTCACTCGCTCTCCCCCACCCTCATTCACTTTCACTGGGCTGGGGCAGGGGGTTGGGGTGCAGGAGGGGGGTGAGGGCTCTGGTTGGGGGTGCAGGCTCTGGGGTAGGGCTGGGGATGAGAGGTTTGGGGTACAGGAGAGGGCACCGGGTGGGGGCAGGGGGTTGGAGTGTGTGGGGGGGGTATGGGCTCTGGGCTGGGGGTGCAGGCTCTGGGTGGTGCCAGAAATGGGGGGTTCAGGGTGTGGGAGATGGCTCTGGGCCGGGGCAGGGGGTGGGGGGTTCAGGGTGTGGGAGATGGCTCTGGGCCAGGGCAGGGGGTTGTGGTGCGGGAGGGGGGTGAGGGCTCTGGGCTGGGGGTGCAGGCTCTGGGGGGTGCCAGAAGTGGGGGATTCAGGGTGTGGGCGATGGCTCTGGGCCGGGGCAGGGGGTTGGGGTGCGGGAGGGAGTGTGGGCTCCAGCTGGGGTTGTGGACTCTGGGGGGGCCTGAGGATGAGCAGTTTGGGGTGAAGGAAGGGGCTCCGGGCTGGGATAGGGTGTGTGGTCTATGACTGGGGGTGTGGGCTCTGGGGTGGGGCCATAGGTGGGGGCTTGGGGTGCAGGAGGGGGCTGTGGCAGGGGGTTGGGGTGTTGGGGGAAGGTGCAGGCTCTGGGAGGAAATTCAGCTGGGGCAGGGTGTTGGGGTGCTGGAGGAGGTTCAGGATGCGGGGTCCTTGCAGCCCCTAGATGCATTGGCAGCAGGGGAGGCTTCACGCACTGGCCTCGCACCCACAGGCACCGCCCCCGCAGCTCCCATTGGTCATGGTTCTCGGCCAATGGGAGCTGTGGAGCCGGCACTCAGAGTGGGGCCAGCACACAGAGCCTCCCTGCCTGCCCAGGGGCTGCAGGGACCTGGTGGTGACTTCCAGGAGCCACGTGGAGCTAGGGCAGGCAGGGAGCCTGTCTTAGCCTCTGGCCTCTGCTGCGCCGCCGATAGGACTTTTAACGGCCCAGTCGGCTGCCAGGCATGGGCGGCGAGATCCATATCCACGTGGTGCTCGGGCACCAGCAATATTCAGAATCAGGGGCCCAGCTCCAGCAATACTTGGGGCCGGGTGTCCCCCTCGGCCCCACCTGCAGCCCCCCCATGCCTTCCCCGAGTGTCCCCTGGCCCCGACTTGCTGCCCCTGCCCCCGCACTCCCCACTCGCCTTTCCCGGGCCCTCAGAGCTGCGTCCTAGTGCCCATCTCCACTGCCAGGGCAGACTGACTCTGAGCCTGCCCTTCCCCTCAGACCCTTCCCTTTTCCAATTGGACCCTCCAGCAGCACAGGGGACCCCCCTGCCCGCAGTCACCGCTCCTGCCCCATGCTGGCAAGGAGGCAGCCCCATCCCTCCCCCCCAGTGAGGCTACAGTCAGGGGCAACAGCAGGGGAGGAGGCGCACGCAGCGCCCCCCGGCACCCACCATGGGAGAGGCAAGTGTGATTCCTGGACCTGAGAGGGACACTAGGAGCACATGGAGTGACAGTGGTGGGGGTGAGTGTGCTGCTGGAGGGGGGCAGGAAAGGGGGACTCCTCCCCCAGAGCTTGCTGCTGCCAGCAATGAAAGGGCTGGGGGGAGTCCTCCTCTCTGGCCCCTGTCCCAGAGCAGCCTGCCTGCACCCCAAACTCATCCCCAGCTCTGCCCCACCCCAGAGCCCGCACTCCCAGCCAGATTCCTCACCCTCCACACCCCAACCCTCTGCCCCAGCCCTGAGCCCACACCCCCAGTCAGAGCTTTCATCCCCCCACTGCACCCTCAACCCTCTGCCCGAGCCCCTCCAGCACCCCAAACACCTCATTCCCATCCCCAGCCAGAGCCCTCATCCCCCACACTCCTACTCTCGCCCTGAGCCCCTCCCACATTCCAAACCCCTCATCTGCAGCCACACCCCACAGCCCTCACCCCTGCACCCCATCCCTCTGCACCCCTCCCATCCCCAAACTCCCTCCCAGAGCCTGCACCCTGCACTCCAATCCCCTGCCCCAGCCTAGGGCCTGCACCCCAGACCTCCTCCCTCACCCAAACTCCCTCCCAGAGCCTTGGGCAGGTGGGGGGCGGAGTTTGGGGGGGGCGGAGTCTGGGCAGGGGCGGGTTCTGGGCACCACCAAAATTTCTACAAACATGCCACCCCTGCTGCCAGGGTCCCTTTTCGACCGGGTGTTCTGGTCGAAAACCAGGCACCTGGCAACCCTACTAGCTGGTAAGTCTGCTGTGAAAAGTGATATTAATAAACATACAAGTGTCACTTTTCACAGCAGACTTACCCAGCCCCGAGAAGCCTGGGGACAAATTAAGCCCTGGATGGCAGGGTCTTGGGAGGCAGCAGGGCCCAGGGCTGACGCGGGAGGGAGGGGGGCAGAGCCCAAAGCCCCTCAGTCAGTGCCCATGGCCATGGAATGGGGAAGGAGCCTAAAGCCATCTGGCTGGAGCCCAGGGCCCACTGCCAGGCACCAGAATCTGCCAACCTGCCACCCCCGGGGTGAAGCACAAAGCCTGACCCAAACCATCCCTGGGAAGGTGGGGAACTCACTGGCTGCCTGATCCTCCCGCATTGTGCCCCAGATGTCTCCAGAGGGGACAGGGCCCAACCCCTGCTTGCAGCCCCAGCAGCCAACACCAAGGGGGTGCGTCCAGGTGCAACAGGGAGGGGCTGTTGCTTTGCACCCCTCCCCCATCACAGCCAGCCCATCCTGAGTGGCGGGGGTCCGGGGATCGGGGCAGCCGGTCGGCCCCCGGGGGCGGCAGCGGAGCTCCGGGATCCAGGGTTGGGGTCCAGGCTGCCACTGCCTTGTCTCCCACAATGTGTCATATATTGAGGATCACTGGTCTAGATAATACTTAGTCCTGCCATGAGTGCTGGGGACTGGATTAGATGATCTCTCAAGGTCCCTTCCAGTCATAGGCGCTGACTCCGTGGGTGCTCCGGAGCTGAAACGCCCAAGAAAAAAAATAGTGGGTGCTCAGCACACACTGGCACCTCTGTGGGTCAGCACCTCCCTCTGCACCCCCCCCCCCACCCAGCAGCTTCCGCCCTCTGACGGTCCTGCTGATCAGCTCCTCCCACCTGCTGCCATCAGCTGCCCTGGCTGGCTGGTCTGAGCACACCTCGGGTCAGGCCCCACTGGGGAGATGTGAGTGTGACGTTGCATTCCATATGTTTTATGGAAATATGCTAATGAATGTGAATATAATGTAACTGGACTATGCTTCATGCAAAAGGTCTCTTCTAAGGTACCATTACAAAGCTTATAATCTACGGAGTGTGTTCATCCTATTTGTCTGCATGTATCAGTCTTGTATCTAAAACTAGAAATATAAAGTATAACTCTGAAGTTCTATTGTAATTATGCAAAGTGTGCTCCCATTGAGTAGGACAATTGGTTGTAGTTGGCTCTGTTTACCCACAAGCCTCCACTGCAAGTGTGCAGGCCAGTCCTGGAAGAATGAAGGGGGTTCACAGGACATGTGAACATGTCACACGATACTAGAATCCATCTTTAAGCTGGTGCTTTTCCATTTAGAAGGAAGGGTGGGAACCCAGAGAGAGACCAAGGATTCCTGCCTTGTGCCAAAGCTATAAAAGGGGGTGGAACAGAACAAAGGGGGCTGCAGTCATGAAAAATCCCCTAGTTACCACCTGAGCTGGAACTAACAAGAACTGTACCAGGGGAAAGGATTGGGCCCAGACTAGGAAGGAGTCTAGTCTGTGAAAGAAGCTTATTGGAACATCTCTAAGGGTGAGATTTACTTGTATTCAGTTTCTTAATGTGTTAAGCTTAGACTTGCGTGTTTTGTTTTATTTTGCTTAGTAACTTACTTTGTTCTGTCTGTTATTACTTGGAACCACTTAAATCCTACTTTTTATACTTAATAAAATCACTTTTGTTTATTAATTGACCCAGAGTAAGTGATTAATACCTGGGGGAGCAAACAGCTGTTCATATCTTTCTATCAATGTTATAGAGGGCGGGCAATTGATGAGTTTACCCTGTATAATAAAACGGATTTATTTGGGGTTTGGATCTCATTGGGAGCTGGGTGTCTGGGTGCTGGAGCCAGGAGAACTTGGTGAACTGTTTTCAGCTTAGTCTGCAGCTTTGGGGCATGGTTCAGACCGTGGGTCTGTGTTGCGTGTCTGGCTCAACAAGACAGGGTTCTAGAGGCCCAAGCTGGAAGATAAAATGGGCTCAGAGGTAGTTTCAACACATCAGGTGACAGTCCCAAGAGTGTCTCTGTGACCGAACCCGTCACAGTAGCGTAGTCGAGCAGGATCTGTGCACATCTGATTGTTTTGAGACACTGGTAGTGATTTTTAAGTGAGTTTTGAGTGTGGTGGCTGGAGAACAGACAAAGTGGTTACTGGTTTGTTGTTTTCTGTTTGTTTATTTCGGTTGAGGGAAATAAGCACAAGAAAGCAGGTACAAAACTAGAGCTGTCCAGACTGGAAGCGGAAGAGAAGGCAAAGGAGTGTGAGTTTCAGATGAGGCTCAAAGAAGCAGAGGCAGCCAGGGAGGAAACTGCTCACAAAAGAGCCATGGAGTTAAAAGACAAAGAGCTTGAAGCCCAGAAAGCTGCCCAGGAGGACAAGGAAAGAGAGAGGCAGCTGGCCGTGGAGTTAAAAGACAGAAATACAGTCCCAAATTGAGACCCAGAAGCATGAACTGGCTGTAATGAAGTAGAAGAGGCAAAACCCTCCAGCAGCTGTCTCCACTTCCCCAAAAATCCATAAATGGGAGCAGTTGTGTCCACAGTATGATGAATCCAGTGATATTGCTGAATATTTCATCACTTTTGAGAGACTATACACTCTCCTTTTGATTCCTGAAGATCAAAAGTTGACCACTTTGGTTGCAAAATTGACTGGGAGAGCTCTGGATATATTTAATAAGATGCCTATTGCTGATGCTCCAAACTATGGTAAATTTAAGGAACTGGTTTTGAAAAAGTTCCAGATTACACCTGAAACCTATAGGGTGAAATTCAGGAGTTTTAAGAGGGATCTGGATTAAGTAATGTGGCCTATGTAAATGAAATGAAAGATTTGTTAGAGAAGGGGGGGGGGAAAGGCATTACAAACTTGGAAGAAATGTGTGATTTGGTTACTCAGGAACAGTTCCTGAATATGTACAGTGATGATGTAAAACAGCATAGGCATGCGCACGGGGTGTGCCAGGTGTGCCCAGGCACATCCTAATGCCCACGGGCCAGATCTGGCCCCTCAGGGCTTTGGATCCAGCCCACGATATTTGCCCCCTGTGGTGCCACAGGCCCCGCGCTGCTCTCAGAAGTGGCCGGCACCACGTCTCTGGGGCCCCGTGGGGGGGGGGGCAGGGGGCTCCATGTGTTGCTCCAGGCACTGCCCCCTGCAGCTCCCATTGGCTGGGAAAGGGGAACCATGGTCAATGGGAGCTTCGAGGGAGGTACCTGCAGGTGTGGCAAGGGCAGCACGCGGAGCCCTGTGGCCCCCCCGAGCGGCCACGCAGGGACGTGGTGAGCGGCGCAGTGTGGGGCCAGGACAGGCAGGCAGGCAGGGAGCACGCCACTTCAGGTAAGCAGCGCCAGGCTGGAGCCTGAACCCTTCCTGCACCCCACCCCCAACTCCCTGCCCTGAGCCCCCTGCCTGTACCCTGTACTCCTCCGGCACCCCAACCCCCTGCCTGCACCCCTCCTACACCCCAACCCCCTGCCTGTACCCTGCACCCCTCCTGCACCTCAACCCCCTGCCCTGAGCCCCCTGCTGCACCCTGCACCCCCATGCACTCCAACTCCCTGCACTGAGCCCCCACTGCACCCTGCACCCCAACTCCCTGCCCTGAGCCCCCTGCTGCACCCTGCACCCCAACTCCCTGCCCTGAGCCCCCTGCTGCACCCTGCACCCCTCCTGCACCCCAACCCCCTTCCCTGAGCCTCCTCATACACCCCACACCCCTCCTCTGCCCCAATCCCTTGCCCTGAGCCCCTTCCCGCACACTGCACTCCCTCCCGCACCCCAATCTTTATGATACTTGTCTTTAAAAAATAATAATAATAAAATTCCCTGGGTGTACACCCTAATGAAATGTGCTGCATACGCCTATGTAAAACAGCATTTGTGGGACAAAAAGGTGGGTGCCGTGGATGAATTAGCTGGGTTTGCAGACTCTTTCGAGTAGTCACAAGCTGCAATTAACCATAAACCACTGGCAGAGGGGTATAGGGTTGGTGGAAAGCAGAATCACTGTTTTACCCCTGGGAAAAAGAAGGCTGGGCATTCACCTCCCCATTCAGGGGCAGCAGGCTTGTAGAAATGTTGGTGGTGCCCAGAATGTCCAAAGCCTGCCCCCCAAAAAACTCTGCCCCCACCTACCTAAGGCTCTGGGAGGGAGTTTGGGTGGGGGAAGGAGGTCTGGGGTGCAGGCTCTGGGAGGGAGTTTGGGTGCTGGGTGCAGGCTGGGG
>NC_048313.1:29887853-29910011 GCF_013100865.1 Trachemys scripta elegans
GGTGGAGGAAGGGGTGCAGGCTCTGGGAGGGAGTTTGGGGAGAGAGGAGGGTGGAGGAAGGGGTGCAGGCTCTGGGAGGGAGTTTGGGGAGGGAGGGGGTGGAGGAAGGGGTGCAGGCTCTAGGAGGGAGTTTGGGGAGGGAGGGGGGTGGAGGAAGGGGTGCAGGCTCTGGGAGGGAGTTTGGGGAGGGAGGGGGGTGGAGGAAGGGGTGCAGGCTCTGGGAGGGAGTTTGGGGGCAGGAGGGGGTGTGTGGGAAAGGGGTGGGGGTGCAGGCTCTGGAAGGGGGTGAGGAAGTGCAGCACTTACCTGGGGCTCCTAGGCAGGATGGGCTGGGCCTCCGTGTGCTGCTACCCCCAGGCACTGCCCCCAGAGCTTCCTATTGGCTGCAGGGGCGCTTGAGGTGGGACACAGACCCACCCCACCCAGGGGCTGCAGGGAGGGGCCGGCAGCCACGTGGAGCAAGCAGGCAGGAAGCCACTCAGCTCCGCTGCACTTCTGGTGGTGAGTGGGGGCCCTGGGCTGTTTTAAATCGCCCAGGGATGCATGGGGGAGCACCCGGGGGGCAGAAGGTGGGGCCGAGGGAGACACCCGGCCTCAGACATTTCTGGAGCCGGGCCCGGAATATTCCTGGTGCCCAGGCACCACAGGCCCATAGAACTCGCCGCCCATGTCCCCATTCCCCTGTTACTCTTCCCAAGTCTCCTGTACAAACAGAGGAGCCCGAAAGGTGCTATCATTGTAAGTCCACTGAGCACCTGAGGAATAAATGTCCTTGGCTGAGTGGCAACAGGCGCCAGTTAACACATGAAGCTGCTGCTTCTCAGAGCACAGGGGTATCCCAGGCTACTGCCTCTTATCCCACAGGATTTGTAAAGGTTGCTTCTGCACAACCAAGCAGTCAGCGTATGCATGCTGTTAAGCTTAATGGCAAAGTGCTCCAAAGATGGAGAGACACTGGTGCAGAAATTTCTGTGGTCAGGAGGGACCTGATCCAGGAGAAGGAGTTGTTACCAGGAAAAATGGCAGAATTAGAATTGGTCGGCGGTAACAAAGTCCTTGCACCTTTAGCTAAGGTACCCATGAAAACTGGTGATTTGCAGGCTGAACTGACTATTTCAGCGGTGGCACACAATTTTGCACTGTTTCTATTGGGAAATGATTTTTTTTTTAATCATTGGCAGAATCTGTCCCAGGGTTTGTTAGCAGCAAGAAGGAATCTTGTGCTGAAAGCCCCAGTGGGGAGGCTGGAGTCACATGTGCTGCTGAGGGAATAGGAAAGCGTCTCTTTAATTCCTCTGGAGCAGTGGAGAATGCAGCTTTAGGGGAAGGGGGTGGTCGAAACCAGTTCCTGTAGCCTCTGGGCTGAAGGCAAGTCCCTGCAGGAAGGGCTGGATAGAGCCAGCTCCTGTCCTGTGATCATCTCCCTGGAGGAGGGGGATGTTCCACCTTGTAACAGGGAGGCCATCCCACCTGCTGACTGCCAGGAAGTTGCACATCAGCAGGGACTGGTCCTGCTATGGGGTGCACAGAGACATGTATCCCGGAGATGGAAGTTGGAGTTCTGATGACTGCTGCAGTGGGAACAGACCCCAAGGGCTCTGTAGCTGGGAGCAAGCCCAACCTGAGTGAAAGGGGGAGGATTTTGCTGGCCAGTGAAGGGTCTGTCATAGCTGGTATCTGTGAGCCCACAATTGGATTAGGGTCTGTTATGGTATACCCCCCAAATCTGAAATCTGGGGTACAGATGTGGGGACCTGCATGAAAGACCCCCCCCGCCAAGTTTATCCTCTACCAGCTTATGTTAAAACTTTTTCAAGGCACAGTTTTTTGCCTTGGATAGATATTGCTGCCACCACCAAGTGATTTTTACAAATATTCAGGGAAGGGTCACTTGGCGCTCTATCCCCCCCAAAAATATCCCCCCAAGCCACTTCACCCCCTTTCCTGGGGAAGCTTGAGAATAAAATACCAACCAATTGCCTTAGCAATG
The DNA here is from genome assembly GCF_013100865.1 of Trachemys scripta elegans. NCBI lineage: Eukaryota > Metazoa > Chordata > Testudines > Emydidae > Trachemys > Trachemys scripta. The sequence continues at coordinate 29,889,844 of NC_048313.1, forward strand.
TGAGCACAGACCAACCCCTTGTCTAAGGACTTTGGAATTAAAGGATTTTTTAAAAAAGAGTAAATTTTATTAAAAAAGAAAGAAACATCTGAAAACTCAGGCTTTAGGGATTAAACACCACAAATATTTTTTGGGGGGTTCAGCTTAAAGGTTACAAGCAAAACAAAAGCACCTGGGATTAGCGCAGAGGAATCCACAAACCAAAACAACCAAAAAAGGTTTCTAATCACATCTGTCTTAACTTTTTCTGTTCTACTTACATATCTGGGGTTCCAAATGAGGAGTTTCTAGGTATGATACTGATGATCTCCCCTACTTGACTTAAAGCTTACAGCTTGTTGCTACCTTCCCCTCTCTCCAGCCCGAGACACAAAGAAACCCCCCCACACACACACAGCAGTTTTTCAAATCTGAAAGGGTACTGCCTCCCTATTGGTTCCCCTGGTCAGGTGCCAACTCAGGTTAAGCTTCTCTTAACCGTTTACTGTTAAGGCAATTAGGATACAGCTGCTAAGGAGGATTCTATAGCTACTGACTGGTTCGGTGTCCATAAAAGGGAGCTACCCCCCTCATTCATCACAGGGTCACATGCCCTTCTGGGGGACACAGGAGTGGCTGCCTCAGAGGGGAGCCCAGAGAGGGAAGTGAAAGAGGACAGGGGAGTCTGCCCACCTTTCGTAGGAAGGCTTTTCCCCGGGAGGGGTGTGTGTGAAGGATCTGCATCTGAAATGCCAGACCCCTCACCTGTGGATCAGGTTTTAAGGGAAGACTGGGGGGGTCAGATCTCCTGGAGGGGAGAGTCCACCAGCTGACCGTTTGGGAACAGAGAGTGGGGTGACGGAGGGGAATCTTACCAATCCAAAGCACTCCATTGAAGGATGTTGTTCCTGCTACGCTTGTAAGAGATAAAACTGTCTCTTCAAGGTAGGCAGAAGGAAAACTTCACAAGGGGGTGGGGTCCAACATAAAGAGATTCCAGAGGGAGGGGCCAAGGGCAGGCATGGTTGCAGTGCACCCTTTCCTTGCCAGAACCTCAAACACATGCCTGAATTGAGAGCCTTCTCCAGAGAGGCAGGAGAATCTGTGTCTGAGCCCCCACCATGGTACACAAAGGGATTGGGAAATACAGTGCACACTGGGCAAGCCAGGCTGTGTGAATGGAATCTGTCCATCATAAACTGGCTGTTAATCTTGTGTCTTTTGCTACTTCATCTAGGGGTCAAGACAAGGGAGTTAATACTAATGGTAAACCCTTTAAAGATGTGGGACATACTTGATTTGTGGGGAAAACGTTTGTACATGCTAGGAATGGTGACAAGACAATCCCGCAAGCATGTTGTTTTCAGCTATACCTGTAAACAGGCTGGAAGCTTGGCACAGCAGCAAAAGCATAACAGGCCTACACTGCTGTGTGGAAGGGGAAACTGAGGCACACCGCCTCATGGCATTGGTGGCTAAATGCCAAGATACCTACACTTTAACAGATATTGCTGTCTGCATTCTGTTAGCAATACTACACCCCAACATGTTTTCAGGCACTTGCAAACCCAGAACTTTGCTAGAACATCTATAAACGACATCATAGGATTTAAAAGTACTGGGAGGGTGTGTAACCAGAGACTAACAGGGATTTTACACGTACTGCCTCTGCCATGGACAGTGTCCAAGACTCTGGCAGTAAGTTCATGAGAGGGTGTGATGTTGCACTCCAAATGTTTTATGGAAATATGCTAATGAGTGTGAATATAATGTAACTGGAATATGCTTCATGCAAAAGGTCTCTTGTAAGGTATCATTACAAAGCTTATAATCTACTGAGTTTGCTCATCCTATTTGTATGCCTGTATCATTCTTGGATCTGAAACTAGAAATATAAAGTATAACTCTGAAGTCCTATTGTAATTATGCAAAGTGTGGGCCATTAATGGTGGTTTGGAATCTTGATGGCTCCACTGACTAGAACAATTGGTTGTAGATGGCTCTGTTTACCCGCAAGCCTCCACTGCAAGTGTGCGGGCCAGTCCTGGAAGAATGAAGGGGATTCACAGGACATGTGAACATGTCACACGATACTAGAATCCATCTTTAAGCTGGTGCTTTTCCATTTAGAAGGAGGAGTGGGAACCCAGAGAGAGACTAAGGATTCCTGCCTTGTGGCAAAGCTATAAAAGGGGGTGGAACAGAACAAAGGGGGCTGCAGTCATGAAAAATCCCCTAGTTACCACCTGAGCTGGAACTAACAAGAGGACTTTCCCCTGTACCAGGGGAAAGGATTGGGCCCAGACTAGGAAGGAGTCTAGTCTGTGAAAGAAGCTTATTGGAACATCTCTAAGGGTGAGATTTACTTGTATTCAGTTTCTTAATGTATTAAGCTTAGACTTGCGTGTTTTGTTTTATTTTGCTTAGTAACTTACTTTGTTTTGTCTGTTATTACTTGGAACCACTTAAATCCTACTTTTTATACTTAATAAAATCACTTTTGTTTATTAATTGACCCAGAGTAAGTGATTAATATCTGGGGGAGCAAACAGCTGTGCATATCTCTGTCAGTGTTATAGAGGGCGAACAATTTATGATTTTACCCTGTATAAGTTTTATACAGAGTAAAACAAATTTATTTGGGGTTTGGATCCCATTGGGAGCTGGGTGTCTGGGTGCTGGAGATAGGTAACTTGCTAAGCAGTTTTTGGTTAAAGTCTGCAGCTTTGGGGGTGTGGATCAGACCTGGGTCTGTGTTGCCGCAGGCTAGCGTGTCCGGCTCAACAAGGCAGGGTTCTGGAGTCCCAAACTGGCAGTAAAAAACAGGCTCAGAGGTAATTCCAGCACATCAGGTGACAGTCCCAAGGGGGCCTCTGTGACCGAACCCGTCACAGTGAGTGTCAGGACCTGCTGCTGAGCCAGTCTCCAGGCAACCTAACGAGCACAGCTGGCCCGTTGGAGGCTGTCTAATTGGCTACCCTGCCTGATTGATTGGAAGAGTCAGTAGCCAGCAGCGTTAGCTCCTGCACCCGCTTGTCCCCAGCCTTGCTCCCACCCTGCCTCACTCCAGATGACCCCTCACTCCAGTTCTGACCCTGATTCCTGGCTACTGACCACTAGGCCTGACTGCTGCTCCCATCACAAGGCAGACCCCCCCGCGGCCTGGTCTCGTGACAGCATGGGAGCACGCTTGAGAATCCCTCTGGGATTTAGGTATGAGCGACCGGCACTGTGGAGCTTGTTAAAGGTGGGGCGGTGGAATTAGACAGGACCAGTCCAAATGTAGATGCCGAGGGGGGTTAGGCACCTGTGGGGCTAGCTGAGCAGGGCTCTCGTGCACATCAGTGTTGCATGGCCACCTAAGTCCCTTGATGGATCGAGTGGCAGGCGTGGCCATGCGGGAAGGAGACACCAGAGAAGCAGGGCCACTGTTGTCACTGGTTTATTCTGCTGTCTCCTCGCCAGCGCTCCCATCCCGGCAGGCATGGTCAGCCAGATCTCATGGTCTCCCGCAGCCATGCGATGTAGTTGCACACCTTAACGAACACGCCAGTCTGTTTGGGCCGGGAACATCCTTCGAAGCCCCAGGAGGCGATGCCCTGAAGTTCCCTCTGGCAGACGAGCGGCGAGCCAGGGTCTCCCTGCAGGGCAAGCGCCACAAAGTGCATTAATAGGACATGTAGAGAGCCCAATCTGGGTCCCTCATGCGACAGACCTAGGCTTCGCTCCCCAACCCTGCCTTTCAGAATGAATGTGCCAGGCCTATCATAGAAGCGTAGGGTTGGAAGAGACCTCAGGAGGTCATCCAGTCCAATCCCTTGCTCAAAGCAGGACCAACCCCAACTAAATCATCCCAGCCAGGGCTTTGTCAAGCCGGGCCTTAAAAACTTCTAAGGATGGCGAGATTCCACCACCTCCCTAGATAACCCATTCCAGTGCTTCACCACCCTCCTAGTCCTCCTAGTGAAATAGTGTTTCCTAATATCCAACCTAAACCTCCCCCACTGCAATTTGAGACCATTGCTCCTTGTTCTGTCATCTGCCACCACTGAGAACAGTCTAGATCCATCCTCTTTGGACCCCCCCATTCAGGTAGTTTGAAGGCTTCTATCAAATCCTCCCTCACTCTTCTTCACTGCAGACTAAATAACACTAGTTCCCTCAGCTTCTCCGTGTAAGTCATGTGCCCCAGCCTCCTGATCATTTTTGTTACCCTCAGCTGGACTCTCTCCAATTTGTCCACATTCTTTCTGTAGTGGGGGGCCCAAAACTGGATGCAATACTTCAGATGTGGCCTCACCAGTGCCAAATAGAGGGGAATAATCATTTCCCTCGATCTGCTGGCAATGCTCCTACTAATGCAGCCCAATATACCGTTGGCCTTCTTGGCAACAAGGGCACACTGCTGACATATCCAGCTTCTCATCCACTGTCATCCCCAGGTCCTTTTCTGCAGACCTGCGGCTTAGCCAGTCCCCAGCCTGTAGCAGTGCCTGGGATTCCTAAGTGCAGGACTCTGCACTTGTCCTTGTTGAACCTCATCACATTTCTTTTGGCCCAATCCTCCAATTTGTCTAGGTCACTCTGGACCTTAGCCCTACCCTCCAGTGTATCTACCTCTCCCCCCAGCTTAGTGTCATCTGCAAACTTTCTGAGGGTGCAATTCATCCCATCATCCAGATCATTAATAAAGATGTTAAACAAAACCAGCCACAGGACCGACCCCTGGCGTACTCTGCTTGATACCGCCTGCCAACTAGACATCAAGCCGTTGATCACTACCCGTTGAGCCTGACAATCGAGCCCGCTTTCTTTCCACCTTATATCAGAGGGGTAGCCATGTTAGTCTGAATCCACAAAAACAATGGACTCCTCATTGTTTTTATCTACCTTATAATCCATTCATCCAATCCATACTCGCTGGCAAGAATACTGTGGGAGACCATATCAAAAGCTTTGCTAAAGTCAAGATATGGGCTTGTGTAATCCACTATGTCCAATACCCTGCGCCAGTCACAGAGGATGTGGATCTATTACGCCTGAGCTGGGCTCTTCAGTTCAGGAGGGCCCAGCGTTGGCCCCAGGCACACTGTATAGCTAGTCCTTGCCCTCAAGAAGTTACAATCTAAATGAACTAAGGGTAGAAAGAGAAACAAAGGCAGGAAGGGACGTGCCCAAAGTCATACAGGAAATCAGCGGCAGAACCAGAAATAGAATCCAGTAGTCCTGACTTGCAGCCCCCCTGCTCTAACCCACTAGACCCCACTCCCCTCCCAGAGCTGGGGCTAGAATCCACTGGGTGCTTCTCCAGAAGGGCTGGGGAAGGAAGACCGTTCAGAAGCAAGCAAAGACAGCCAGGCATCGGAACAATCCCAGCGTCATTAACGAGGTCCCCTGCCAACGAACCAACATGGCCGCGCAAGAACTGCCCAGCAAACGGCCATGTCTGACTTGGGGGCCGCAATCTCAGGCTGCTTCTCCTGTTTGCCCGGAGAGCGGAAACCCACCATTTCAGGGAGGGAGGGTTTGGCTGGAAAAGTCACGTCCATCCCGTGCGGCTGGAGCTGCACTGACCGGACGCCGAGAGAGTAACCCCAGTCTTTGGGCTAAAACTAGGGTGACCAGATGTCCCAATCTGAGGGGCTTTGTTTATATACACAACGATGCCCCCACCAAAAAGTGTCCCAATTTTTCACACTTGCTATCTGGTCAGCCCAGCAAAAATGCTTCGGGCTGGACGCCCCTCGCCGCCGCTGCTGGGAGCTGAGCGCGTCACCCGAGCCAGGCTGAGGTGACGTGACAATCGATGAGTTGCAGTGTTTTGAAGAGAGTTAATTTGGCAGTTTTCACCTACCAGCCCCTTCCAGTTGTTTTTGGGTGAAGCGAAAGCAGAAGGGACCGAGAGACGATGGCTGTGATCATTGGCTCTGAGCTCCAGGACAGCCCAGACTGTGGGAATCTCAACCACTTCTGCAGGCTTGTCCCACCCGCTCGGTCCTGCCCCAGTGGGGGGCTCCACGTCCGATACACACACACCCCACCCGTCCTGTCCTGCCCCAGCGAGGGGGCATATCCCATACACGCCCCCAGCCCGTTCTGTCCCACCCCCCTGCATCCTGTCCCAGCAGGGGCGCCACACTTCATACACCCCCTCCAGCCCGCCCTGTCCTGCCCCTCCATCCTGCCCCAGTGTGGGGGGCACACCACATTCACCCACCCACGTGCCCCTCACCTGGCAGGAGTCAGTGCCCCCGTGGATCACGCCGGCACAGATCATGTTGGGGGTGATGCGGTTTGGGCGGGTGTCCTGGCACTGGCTGTCAGGAAGAACCGTGATATTCCCACAGAGCAGGACGTCGGAGTGCAGCAGCTGACCGTTGCAGCGAGACTGGCCTGGAGACTTGCCGGCTGCGGGAGAGACAACGAGCGAGAGTCTCTCGATTTCTAGTAAATGCTCAGCCCAGGCTGGATCCAGGAGATCTACGTGGTGCTCTTATCTATCTATGTATCTATGTATCGATCTACCCCTATACATCCCCATCTATCTATCTATCTATCTATCTATCTATCTATCTATCTATCTATCTATCTATCCTCATCCACCCATCTATCTATCTATCTATCTATCTATCTATCTATCTATCCCCATCCACCCATCCACCCACCCATCTATCTATCTATCTATCTATCCCCACACACCTCCTCTATCTATCTATCTATCTATCTATCTAACTTGGGCCCCTTTCTCATGTAGCATCTATCTCTGGGTGTCATCCTGGTGCCTCTCACAGTCCTAATGTGGGCTCCTAAGGGAAGAACACAGCTTCAGCTGATGGATTCCCCTTCATCCCCATCCTAGATTCCTGTCTCATGCTCCAGCTCTTTTGCTGAGCTCCTAGATTCACAGAGTTTAGGCCAGAGCGGATCGTTCGATCGTCTAGTCCGAGCTCCTGTATAGCAGAGGGCAGAGACTCCACTCAATTACCCTGCACTGCGCCCGAAGACTTTAATTAGACCAACGCATTTCAGTCCTCAGGAGATTAAACTGCTGTGTGCCACAGGCAGAGAACAGGAGAGATCGAGGTGCTACCAAAGCAGAAGACCATGGGAATTCATCACCTGAGATATACTCAGATTAAAGCGGAAGGCGCCCCACGCCCCACACTGCAGAGAGCAGCAAAAAGTCCACCCATGGTCTCTGCCAATCCAACCTGGGGAAAATCCCTCCCTGACGCCGAACTGGAGATCAGCTGCACCCCGAGCAGGTTGCTTTTGGGGGGATTCTCATTCAAAAAACAGCGATTTGTTGAAACTGAATCTTTCCCGGCAACAAGGCTGCCGCTGCGATAAATTTCCCAGTTTGCTAATTCTGGAGATAAAACACCATTCAAAGCAGTGGAAGGGGCCCCGTTTGACATTTTCCCAGCAGGACTCGCCAGGTTTCTTTCACTTCAAAAACCACTTTTCATTTCAAAATTGAAATGAAAAAAAAAAAAGTAAATTCAAAATTGAAACCCGAATTGGATTTCTTTCTTTCCTCCCCCCCCCCCCCCGGATTTTCCATTGGGAAAGTTTGAAATTGAAAGCCGAATCAGATTTCTTTTCACCCCGCTGCCACATTTTTGGCTTGGGAAAGTTCGAAATGGAAACACAAATCGGATTTCATTCTTCCCCCCAAGAGTTTCAGCTTGGGAAAATTTTTGAGATCTCAAGATTGTTCAAAACCTCACAAATTTGCCTAGGACTGGAACACATTTCATAGAATCATCACAGAGCGTAAGGTCAGAAAAAAACACCAGATCATACTCTGACCTGGACAATCCAGGCCAGAGAAGTTCTCCCAGTTCCCCCTGTCCTGAGCTCAATAATTCAGGTTTAATGGAAGCATTTTACCGACGGGCCTCCAGGCTAGATTAGAAAATGCCAAGCGCTGGAGAATACACCATAGAATCATAGACCCACAGGGTTAGAAGGGACCACAAGGGTCAGCTAGTCCAATCTCCTGCCAAGATGCAGGATTAGTTGTGTCCAAATCATCCCAGACAGATGCTGTCCAACCTCTTCTCAAAACCTCCAGTGAAGAAGCTTCCAAGACCTCCCTGGGCGTCTGGTCCATTGCCCGACTGCTTTTACAGTTAGCCAGTTTTTCCTGTGCTTTAATCTAAATCTGCTCTGCTGTAGTTTGACCCCGTTGCCTCTCGTCCTGCCCTCTGTGGCGAGAGAGAGCAACTTTTCTCCATCTCTTTTATGGCAGCTTTTTGAGTATGTGACAACATCCTTTCTATACACAGTACTGGGTTTACAATGGTGCTGTGGCACCGGGCAAACGCTCAGAAGGGGCCACAGCACCCGGACCATGGGCCTGCCCCCCGCTCTGCCCTGAGGCCTTGCCCACCACTCTCTCCTCTCCACTCTAGGGCCGCCAGGGGGGGAGGGGCAAGTGGGGCAATTTGCCCCAGGCCCCGGGCCCCACAGGGGCCCCCACGAGAGTTTTCAGGGGCCCTCACGAGAGTTTTCGGTGGCAGGTCCCGAACACACCCGAAGCGAGTGAAGGCCCCTTTGCAGAAGACCCGGAGCTTTTTCCGCTCCAGGTCTTCGGTGGCAATTCGGCGGTGGGTCCTTCACTTGCTCCAGGACCTGCCACCGAAGTGCCCCGAAGACCCGGAGCGGAAGGACCCCCGCCGCCGAAGACCCCAGGCCCCCTGAATCCTCTGGGCAGCCCTACTCCGCTCCACCCCTGTGTGACCAGTGGGTGGGTCTCAGGGGGAAGAGGCCGAGTGAGAGAGGGAGCTGGGCCTTGGTGCAGAGCGCGGGAGGGGCCATGGTCCAGGCACCGGGGTGCACAAAAGGTGAATCTGGCCCTCTCTATACAGCAGTGACCAAAACTGGACACAGTCCTTCGGCTGAGGCCTAACCAGCGCCGAGCAGAGTGGTGCTCTCACCTCCCGTGACTTGCAGGCTATGCCTCTGTTAACGCAACCTACAACTGCATCTGCTTGTTTGGCACCAGCCGGGCATGGCTGACTCATGCGGCGGCTGTGATCCACCCCAACTCCCAGCTCCTTCGTGCCCCGTCCCTGGGCAGTTTGCTCCAATGGTTAGTCCCCCTCCCTGGTAAAAACCTGGGCCATTTTTTGGTGTTGGTTTTGCTCCTCTACCTTTCTGGAAGGCGCTGGTGCCCCACCCAGCCAGCACACAAGTCGAATCGGGGCGGGGGCAGTTCCTGGGCAGCGGGAGCGGCTCAACTTTGCTGTTCATGATGGCCGGCACCAGGAGTTTCACCAGCATGATGTTGTTCCGGCTGGTGCTGCTGTTGTACAAGGGGTGCGGGATGACCCGGGAGCTCATGGTCAGCTGCTCTGACCAGTCTAGATGCCACAGGTTGTGCTCCCCCAGGCGGACGTTCAGGGCGCTGCAGTAGAAAGGGGACGAGGTCACTGGGAACATGGCTGCGTGAAATGCCGGCCACACTGAAGCCCAGGGCAAAACTCCACTTGACTGTGAGGGGGCCAGGATGGCACCCATAGGAGACCAGAAAAGACCCTCCAGTCTAAGCCCCCTGCACAGCCCAGTCCGGAGACCCTCCCACACGGATTTCTGCCTCCAGCCCAGTTCGAACTAGAGCACCCTCAGTGCATCCCCGAGGGAGGTTCTCCGGCCTGAGCTATGCAGGAGGGGCAGGATGGATGGGCAGAATGGTCCCTTCTGGCCTTGGAATCTATGAGACAGTGAAAGGGGTAGAGTAAAGGGCATTGACACAAGGGGTGGAGCTAAGGACGTACATACACTGCCACACACACATACAAGGGGCAGAGTTAAGGGCACTCACACAAAAGGGGCGGAATTAAGGGCACTCACTTAAGGGGTCGAAGTTAAGGACACACACAAGGAGGCAGAGTTAAGTACACACACTTACCCAAGGGGGGTGGAGTTAAGGGTATTCATCCAAAGTGGGGGACTTAGGATAAACACATCTAAGGGGGCAGAGTTAAAAGCCACACATCCAAAGGGGCAGAGTTAAGGACACATCCACCCAAGGGGCGGCATTAAAGTCATTCACACCCAAGGGGTGGAGCTAAGGACATGCCCACCCAACGGGGTGGAGTTAATGTTACTCACACCCAAGGGGGCGGAGTTAACGTTGTACACACAAGGAGGCAGCGTTAAGCGCACACACACGCACAGGGGTGGTGTAAAGGACATACCCACCCAAAGGGGCAGAGTTAAGGACAGACTGGAGAACCCCCTTCCATTGGAAGAACAGTCCCTGCAGCGCAGAGGGCTCCCTCACGCCGACCAGCCCCTTGACCCTCCAGACCATGGACAGATTTACCGGCCGGTTTTGCACCGAGCAGCCGTCACCACCCACTGCCTGTCTATCAGGGTGCCGGTGCACCGGAAATGGGTCCCATCAAAAAGCGCCGCGATCCAAGGCTGGGAGTGCTCCCGACACTGGAAACCCCGCAACATCCTGGGAATGTCCTGCGCCATGCCTGCGGGGGAGAGGGGCAGGAGTTACAGCTGGACCAATGGGTGTGTCACGTGCTCACACATGCGGAAGCCCACCTCCCCAGCACCCGCAGACCCCCGCAGAGAGACCCACGTACAGACACACACACTCACCCCCAGTCACCAGCAGCAGCACGAGGCCCAGCAGCTCCATGGCGCTCAGTCGTGGCGATGGGCAGGGCAGAAGGCTGCTGGCTCTGGGGAGGAGACAGAAAGGGGCTCATGAACGGAGAATTGACCCCCAGACCCCACAGCCTCCATCCACTGAGACCTGCTGACGGTTCTGATATTGGCATACGGAAAGGGTAGCATCTGTGGGCCAGATTCTCACATAACTCCAATGGAGCTGCGGCCGATTGACCCCAGCTGGGATCTGGCCCCATTGACTCCAATGGAAATTAATTACACCTGTAACCTGCACATCACCAGATCATTTCTGGTTCCCCTTGGTGGCTGGGCACTACAGAGGCGTATGAGTCTGTGGCTGGCTCCTCAGCTCAGCAGACAGACGCTCACGGCTTTAGACCCAGCATTGCTGGGTGCTTGGGTGACCAGACGTTACGATAAAATCTCCCCCCAATGTGTCCCGATATTTTCTTCCTCTCATCTGGTCACCCTACTGGGTGCAATCAGTCAATGAGCGACCTGCCCACAGGCAGGTCCCCAAACACACTAGTCCAGGTCCCACCCTCCATGTGTAGGTAGTGGTACCTAGTGGAAAGAGCACTGGGGTGGGACTCAGGCAACTGGGGTTTTAGTCCCAGTTTTGCTTCCGCCCCCTCGTGCCTCAATTTCCCCATCTGTGCAATAGGGACAATGACCCCACCCTCCTAAATGGCCTGATGGAAAGCTCTGACAAGAGCGAGGTGTTATTATCTATCTCCAGTGCAAACAGAAATGCCCACACACATTTAAATACTCTCACACGCCTCTACATGAACATACGCAAGTAATCCACATAAACACGTTTCAACACACATTTGCACACGCCCACTCTCCCCACAATCACAGACACATTTTCACACACATTTAAATGCACGTTCAAACTGCCCACATGTGAATATCCACATGCGAGTACCCACATGGACACACGTGTGCACAACACACACAGACACACACATGTATGCACATTCCCGCATGCAAGTGCACACACACATTCTAACACACATTTAAACACAGTCACATGTGCATGCATATGCCCCCCCACACACATACACATACAAGCACACACATTTAAATATACTCATGGGCACACACATAAATATATACACACATTTAAACACACAGAGTGACAAACACTGCATCAAATATACATGAGCACACATACAGACGAACACAGGGGCACACACATGCATCACACACACATGTATGCCCCAGACATACACATACATGTATATTTAAACTCATGCAGAGACACACACATGTGCACATATATTTATACACATGCAGAGGCACACACATACATGTGCACACACAGAGATACAAACACATGCCTACACACACAAGCACGTTAACATGCGTGGAGGCACACATACGCAAACATACACCACACATACATGCCCACACAAATATATCAACACACACAGCAGTACATGTCTCATACACATGTGTACATGTACACACATGAACACATCAACACATGCAGTGGCACACCCAAGCAAACACACGCATGTCACACATACATGCATGCACACATTTAAGTACACAGAGGCACATACATGACACCAACATGTGTGTACAGACATAATCCATATATATGTGTGCACACACACAAATGTAGCCACACATGCAGAGGCACATGGAAGCACACACACATGTGTAACACATACATGCTCACAGACATGTTTAAATACCCAGGGGCACACACATATGATACATACATATGTGCACACATGATCAGAGCAAAACATGCATACACACAAACGTACACACAAACAGAGTTAAACAGAAGCGCACACACCCCAACAGACCCCAGCTACCTTCCCAAACCTACAAGGTGGGTTTTCCGGAGTAGCACCCTCCCGCAGTGCAAGCAGCCACCACCTCCTGGACGAGTCTGGACTCAACCCGACAGCTCCACGAGGTCCCAGGCTACCAAGCCCGCACTGCCCTCCTCCTGCAGGACTGGCCTGGCTCTCTCCCTGTCTCGCCCGCACCAACCTGGGCTCAGCGAGTCAGATCCTGCCCCACCGCCTCCACAAGCAGCACTCGCCCCACGCCCTGCTTGGCACCCAGGCGGCTTGGATCCAGCCTGGCTTAGCTCCCTGGTCTTGCCCGCCGCACTCCCCTGGGCCGCCTGCTTTTAACCCCCAGCCAGCCCGCGGCCCCAGGCAATGGCAAGCGTTCGCTCCGTCGGAGACGCCTCCTTAATTTAGCCCCCTCCTTGCAATAAAGCAAAAATGTCCCTGTGTGAGTCACTTTTATTGGGGTGGAGGCCCAGAGAAACTGACATGCAAGCAGGCCATTGGGGATATAGGTCACTAATGGAGCAAAACTCACTGGGGTCCCTAGGCTGGGCGCTTTAAGCTCCAACAGTCATCAGGTTCAGACAAGCGGAAAGAAGCTCTGGTTTCAACACGTGGTGCCTCAAGACGGGCCCCTCCCCAGAATCACTCACCTCTGTGTGCTGAGGAATTCCTAGATTCCCAGAGCAGAAGGGCCCACTGTAAGCGCCCAATCTGACCTGTACCGCACAGGCCAGAGAACTGCACCAGAATAATTCCTGGAGCAGAGCTGTTAAAAAAACATCCCGTCTTGATTTTAGAATTGTCCCCGATGAAGAATCCACCACAACCCCTTGGTGAATTGTTCCAGTGGTTAATTACTCTCACTGTCAAAACTGTATGCCTTATTTCCAGTCTGGATTTGTCTAACTTCAGCTTCAATCCAGCAGAGGAAGGTCTAACCCCACCCCCTGGCTGGAAGAGTCTGTTATTAGGTATTTGTTCCCCGGGTAGATACTTATAGACGGGGATCCAGTCATCCCTCAACCTTCTTTGTGTTAAACTGAATAAATTGAGCTCCTTGAGTCTATCACTTTAAGGCACATTTGTGGGCCCCAGATACAGATCACTCTGAGTCAGTGTCCTGTCCTCTTCCATGTTTACCACATCATTATTTACCACTCCCACTAAGAGGCCCTAGCGGAAGGGCCCATCTACACTCCAGTTGCAAATAAAGAGAGGCCGCTTCATTTCAAGACATTAAAAGGCTACAGGGTGCAGTGGGGGAGTCTTTAGTTTGTGATGGTGCGTGTTGTGTTAGGCCCTACAATAACACAGAAGTACTTGGAATGTTTGACAGACTGAGGGCAAAACAGGATGAGATTGGGTTAAATTATGTTATTGAGTAACGACAAGCAAAAGCAAACAGAAATTAAATTCACTCCCAATATACTCGAAGGACAAAGGGTGACGTATATTTTAAAAGTTATTAGTGGTATTATGGTAGCATCTAAGAGTTACAGCCCAGACATGAACTCCATTGTGCCAGGCGCTGCACAGACCCTGACTGAAATCAGGGCCCTGTTGTGCCAGGCATTGCACAGACCGCGACCAGGTACCAGCCTCAACAGGGCTGCAGTGCAGAATGATTCTATTGTTATGGTCACCAGGTGGCGCTATTCCATATGCTCTTACAAGCTCTTTCCCTTAATGCATGGGCAGTGGCCAGCCTTTGAAGAAGTGCCCGTTGTTGTTAATTTTGTGCTGTAGTTTTTTTTGTAGCAGATCTGTTGCAAGCAGCAGGGAAATTGGCTCCTTCCTTAATTGCTCTAACGAGGGCCACTTGCTCCCTGGTTGTTGGTGCTTGAGCTGAGTATGCCCACTGTGGCTGTTTGTGACCGCCTCTGCTCTAGGACTAGTATCTACAGTATAAATCAACACGTTGCGCAGAGAAAACAGCCAGCCTCCGTAGCACTGCTGTCTCCTCCAATGGCAAGCGGAGCATCAAGGCCCTGATTTCTGCTACCCTAGAGCAGAGAGGCAGCAGGGCCTTGCTTTGGAGACCATGTTGTGCAGACACTCCCTGTAGGGCTGAACTTTCCCGGCCTCCACCTCTGCTCAAAAGGGGAATTTTTGCGTGAAACCACTGGAGATATTTCCAGCAACAGGCCAGGGAGAATCTACACAGGGAGCAAATATTTAATAATGGGCTCTGCAATCTAGCGGAGAAAGGTCTAGCGCAATTCAACGGCAGTAAGTTGAAGCTAGACAAATTCAGACTGGAAATGAGAAGTACTTTTTAATGGAGAGGATAATTAACGAGCATCGTGGGGGGGGGGTGTTCTCTATCATTGACAATGTTTACATCAAGAGTGGATGGTTTTCTAAAAGATCTTCTCTAGGAATTATTTTGGGGGAAGTTTTGGGCTATACAAGAGGTCAGACTAGATCAGGGGTTCTCAAACTGCAGGTCGGGACTCCTAAGTGGGTCACGATGTTATTTTAATGGGGTCGCCAGGGCTGGTGTTAGACTTTCTAGGATTCGGGCCCAAAGCCATAGCTCGACCTCCACCACCCGGGGCCAGAGCCCAAAGTCTTCAGCCCTGGGTGGTGGGGCTTAGGCTACAGGCCCCCTGCCAGGGGCTGAAGCCCCTTGGGCTTTGACTTTGCCCTCCCCTCCCCCCAGGAATGGCAGGGCTTGAGCTTTGGCTTTGGCCCCACGGCCTGGTGCGGCAGGGCTCACGGTTCGGCTTTGTTCCCTCTGCCCAGAGCAGGGCGGGGGGGGGGGGGGGGGGGCTCGGGCGGGTCCCTCCTCCTGGGGCCATGTAGTGATTTTTGTTGTCAGAAGGGGGTTGTGGTGCAATGACGTTTGAGAACCCCTGGACTGGATAATCACAGTGATCCCCTCTGGCCTTGGAATTTTTGAATCTATGACTCAAGGGATGCAGCCCAGCGGCTCTGCAGTTACCTACGGTCAAACCACCTGTCGTGAGTCCCACTCAAAACCCCGGGGAAAGTTTTGCGATTCCAAACTATTTTTTCCTGTCTCAAGATGAAACAAAAATCAAGTCAGGTCCTACGAACAATTTTGCTGGTGTAATTCCAAACCATTTCCTTGCTGTTTCAAGCCTTTTTTACAACCTTTTTGGACACAAGCCGAACTTTTGAACCAACTTATGCCTATCTCCTAGAACTGGAAGGGACCCTGAAAGGTCATCAAGTCCAGCCCCCTGCCTTCACAGCAGGACCAAGTACTGTCCCTCACAGATTTGGGCCCCAGATCCCTAAATGGCCCCCTCAAGGNCCTCTCCTCACGTTGGTCCCTCCTCCTGGGGCCATGTAGTGATTTTTGTTGTCAGAAGGGGGTCGCGGTGCAATGACATTTGAGAACCCCTGGACTGGATAATCACAGTGATCCCCTCTGGCCTTGGAATTTTTGAATCTATGACTCAAGGGATGCAGCCCAGTGGCTCTGCAGTTACCTACGGTCAAACCACCTGTCGTGAGTCCCACTCAAAACCCTGGGGAAAGTTTTGCGATTCCAAACTATTTTTTCCTGTCTCAAGATGAAACAAAAATCAAGTCAGGTCCTACGAACAATTTTGCTGGTGTAATTCCAAACCATTTCCTTGCTGTTTCAAGCCTTTTTTACAACATTTTTGGACACAAGCTGAACTTTTGAACCAACTTATGCCTATCTCCTAGAACTGGAAGGGACCCTGAAAGGTCATCGAGTCCAGCCCCCTGCCTTCACAGCAGGACCAAGTACTGTCCCTCACAGATTTGGGCCCCAGATCCCTAAATGGCCCCCTCAAGGATTGAACTCACAAACCCTGTGTTTAGTGGCGCCAATGCTCAAACCACCGAGCTATCCCTCCCCCTTGTTTGGTGTGTGAAAAAATGGGGATGTTTTGGGTCCCCCAACAAATGGTTGAAATATCAGAGGGAAACTTTGGAAAACCGGAGGGGCATGGGATGGAAAAGGGAAATGTTCCAGTGGGGACATTTGTCAAAACTGCCCCTTTCCCACACAAGCCAGCTGGGACAGCGTGTGCCCTCAGAGCGTTGAGCCCAGTGAATTTTTTCCAGCGGATTGTTTTTTCATTGAGAAATTCACTTTCCAGGGTCCAAAACTATTGGCGGCGGCAGGGGGATTTCAAGAGCCAAAATGTTTAATTTTGGCTTTTTCATTTCTAAATGGCATTTCAGATTTAAGTCTGGCCATTAAAACACACCCACACAGAGCAGGGCCCAGCCCCTCAAGCAGGGGACAGCCCACACACACACACACACACATACACACAAACACACAGAGCACGGCCCAGCCCCTCCAGCAGGGGACAGCCCAGACGCGCACACACACACACACACAGCACGGCCCAGCCCCTCCAGCAGGGGACAGGCCCCCCCCCCCCCCACACACACACACAAACACACACACACCCGGTAAAAAACATCCACAATGGCCAAAATTGAGCTGTGGTGTAGTTCAAGTCTAATGGGATTTTGTTTTCTCCCAGATTTCTCGGGTCAGCTGAAAACTCCATTCCCCACTTGGCTCTGCTTTGAGCTGCTACCACAATACTAGGCCGGGTGTATAAACCGCACATGGGAAACAAAGGGATAATGGAGGCCAAGAGGCCCACAGTCCTGCCCAGGCCTTGGGTGGTCAGCTCTAGTGGTCGGAGTCAGGAGACAGGAACCCAAGCCAGGAGCTGACCCGAGGGCCGGAGCCTGGAGACAACCCAAGGGTCGGAGCCAGGCTTCACGGGTGGGAGCTGGGAACTGGAGTCGGGAGCTGAGCCAAGGGTCGGAGCCAGGATTCACNGGCTGGCCGTGGAGTGGCTACCAGGTTAAGACAACCGGCTGAGGCTCTGCAGAGCTTCAGGCCCCGCGGAGCCTCACACCCATCTGGTGCATGGATCAAGCTCAGATCAGAATTGGACCCAGCTGGGCTGTTGCCCTAAAGGCCGGAGATCAGAGCTGTGGAGGGAGGAGACCTGGAGCTAAGGCGACTCTGATGACAGGCCAAAGCAGAACTGGACCTCGATGCTCGGAAAGGAGCAGGACTCCAGTTAGACCCAACCACCCCACTGCCTGGGACAGGTGAGAGTGCCTCAAGGGGGCACACCTGGGCAGCGAGCCCCGGGATAGAGGCCCGACGCTGCTCAGCGTTCACAGCGGTGAGCTCGGCCTCGGTATAAGATCACAGCTGATTGGCAAACGACAACCAGGAGAGGGCAGAGTTACAGAGTGACCTGGATCGGGGGAAACTGGGCCCTGTCAGGCTAAACCCAGCCAAATGCGAGCAAGGAATGCAGGCTGTACCTCCTGAGTGGGGGCCGTAGCTTGGAAAACAGGGGCCCTGGAAAGGTTCTAGGGTTCGCAGCGGATAAGTGACTCAACGGGAGCTCCCAGGGTGCGGCTGGGGGGAAAAGGAGCCCCCGGGTGTAAGCGGGACCAGTGAGGGGGAGCTGAGGAGGGCACTGGAGAGAGCGACTCTGAGATGATGTGCCCAGTTCTGGGGTTTGTTTTGAACAACTGCAGAGGGGCTTGATCTGTTTAGCTGATCAAAGCGGTCATGAGGTGTGTAAGGACCTTCATGGGGAGAAAAACCCAGGTACTAACAGGCTCTTGAAGCTAGGGGAGAAAAGGCTGAACAACAACCAATGGCGGGAGTTAACGCCAGACGCATTCCAGTTAGAAATCAGGCACCGATTTTGAACAGCCAGACGATTAACCACTGGGACAAACGCTCCAGGGCAGGGCTGGATTGTCCGTCTCGTGGGGTCTCCCAGTCCGACTGGAGGCCCTCCTGGAAGATGCTTTAGTCCAGCACAAGTTACTGGCTCAATCCATGGGGAATGCAGTGAATTTCTCTGGCCTGTGGTATGGTCAAGCTACTGTCTTCTGGCCTTAAACACAATGAAACTATGAGCTACAAATCATACGTCGTCAGAATAAAATGTGGAGGGGAAACTGGCCCCATGGACTCCAATGGAGCGACGGCTGATTGACCCCAGCTGGGATCTGGCCCCATTGACTCCAATGGAGCTACGGACGATTCACACTGAACCCTGTGAAACTGGAATCTGGCACAGAGCCTGCGAACTCCTTGGACTAAAGAAATTGCCAGGCACCATGCGGCTGTTGACAAGCTATTGACGGTCGCACCCAAGCCCGGTGAGCCATGGAAGAGGACTGGCACCAGCCCATGGACACGCGTGTTCTCATGGCACCAGGCTGGGATTTAGGTCATTGCCTAATGGGCTTTCGTTCCTCCTCCTGCCCAGGCAAGCTGTGGATATTAACTGGCAATCTTTGAAGATCTACCACACCTCAGAGGGATTGCTTACCATGATCGCAAGCTGGCTAATTACTACTGTCACAGCATCCATGGACTGCTCAAAAAGGTGCTGGATAGAGTCTGGGGCGGGCAGGGACCAGGCATCATGCCAATGCGCTAGATGAGAAGGGTGCTGCTTCTGCCACCTTCCTCCCAGCCCATGTTATTCCGCGCACGGACGAGGCAGAGACATCTAGTCCAGCAGCAGAACAATCTCTTCTTGGCTGGGTGTCAATGGATTTCAATGCATCACATGCTTGGCAGAGGGCCAGGAAGAGCAGCTCCTACCCAGGACAAGGATTGAGAAAGCCGGGCCCATTGGCTGAGAGGAATCAACAAACGCCACGAAGGAAACACTCAGCTAAATGGGCAAAAAGCATTGGGCATCAGTGGAGCTACGGCCGATTGAGCCCAGCTGGGTTCTGGCCCCATTGACCCCAATGGAGCTACGGCCGATTGACACCACCTGGGATCTGGCACCATTGACCCCAATGGAGCTACGGACAATTGACCCCAGCTGGGATCTGGCCCCATTGACCCCAATGGAGCTACGGCCGATTGACCCCAGCTGGGATCTGGCCCCATTGACGCCAATGGAGCTACGGACGATTGACCCCAGCTGGGTTCTGGCCCCATTGACCCCAATGGAGCTACGGCCGATTGATCCCAGCTGGGATCTGGCACCATTGACCCCAATGGAGCTACGGCCGATTGACCCCAGCTGGGATCTGGCAGCATTGACCCCAATGGAGCTACGGCCGATTGACACCACCTGGGATCTGGCCCCATTGACCCCAATGGAGCTACGGACGATTGACCCCAGCTGGGTTCCGGCCCCATTGACCCCAAAGGAGCTGCGACCGATTGACCCCAGCTGTCTATCTATCCACATCCACTCCGTCTATCTATCCCCATCCACACCCTCTATCCATCCCCATCCACCCATCTATCTATCTATCTATCTATCTATCTATCTATCTATCTATCTATCTATCTATCTATCTATCCTCATCCTCCCATCCTGACCCCAATGGAGCTACGGCTGATTAACCTCAGCTGGGGATCAAACAGTGAGTATGGGACATCCAGACAGAAGGACATCTAGCTGTTTATCATCAGCCACTAGGGGGCTCTCACAGCAACTGTACACAGCTGTGACCTGCAGCTGGCCTGCTGAGCACCCTTCAGAGGGGCCGTGATCAATGTCCTCTGTTGTACCGCTGGCCATGGGCCCCAAGTATCTGTCTATCCCAATCCACCCCTCCATCTATCCATCCCCATCCACCGCCTCTATCTACCCATCCCCATCCACCCCTCCATCTATCCATCCCCATCCACCGCCTCTATCTATCCATCCCCATCCACCCCTCCATCTATCCATCCCCATCCAC
>NC_048313.1:29924888-29942079 GCF_013100865.1 Trachemys scripta elegans
ATCTATCTATCTATCTATCTATCTATCTATCTATCTATCTATCCCCATACATCCTATCTATCTATCTATCTATCTATCTATCTATCTATCCCCATCCGCCTATCTATCTATCTATCTATCTATCTATCTATCTATCTATCTATCTATCTATCTATCTATCTATCCCCATTCACTCCCTCTATCTATCTATCTATCTATCTATCTATCCCCATCCACCCCATCTATCTATCAATCTGTCTATCTGTCTATCCCAATCCACCCCCTCTATCTATCTATCTATCTATCTATCTGGCTAGCTATCCCCATCCACCCCTCTATCTATCTATCTATCTATCTATCTATCTATCTATCTATCTATCTATCTATCTATCTATCTCCATATACCCCCTGTATCTATCTATCTATCTATCTATCTATCTATCTATCCCCATACACCCCCTCTATCTATCTATCTATCTCCACACACCCCCTCTATCTATCTATGTATCTATCTATCCCCAAGCCCCGCACCTATCTATCTATATATCTATCTATCCTGTTTCAAACAGCCCATGAATCAATTCCAGTTTCTTTGGATTTGATATTCCTAAATATTGAGCACAGGATTTATGGGAATAAATTTCAGCCAGGGGGTGTTGGCATACTATGCGCTGGCCATTATTCGACGCGTGCCATTGGTCGTGTGAGTCACATGGCTCTGCTTCTGTTCCTCGACTGGCGGGCTCCAACATTTTCAGCAGGGGAAGGGTCACTAGTGAATCACCGCGTCATTCCAGCCACCTGGGTCTGTCGGCCTGTTCCAAACACCTGATTTAGGCAGGGTTGAGCCCCTGGGAGGTGCCACAATTGTTAATTGACCATCTATGTTTAGAGTTACCAGAGCATGTAGGGCCCCCCTCCTGGAGCAGGCCCCACATTCCGCTAGGTGCTGCACAAACATAGAACCAAAAGAGAACCACCCCCCGCCCGCGAAGAGCTGACAACCTAAGTATGAAACAAGCGAGAACAGGTGGCTACAGACAGGTGAGTTCCTTGAAGCAACCATGAGACACTGCCGGTCTGCCTGACGGGCAATGGCCTCTGCGCACCGCGGCCTGAGCATTGGCAAGGGTTTTGCAGGCAAAGCAGATTCGGGGGGTGTCTGCAGGGCCCATGAGGGGCAGTGTGGGAGCTGCCACGAAGGGGCTTGTTTGGAAATACAAGTGGGCGCTGTGGTGGGGGTTGCTCCCCTGCAAAGCTTAATTCCGGGGCCCCTACCAGGGACCTCGCATGGGCAACATGCTGGGCGGAAGACGCCACTTGGAGCCTGGGGCGGCATTGTGCATGACGGAGCAGCTGACTCTCGGTGGGCCGGATCTGGTTGAAAGAAAGCCCTTCCCCCCCCTCCACCTGCGGGATGCAGTTGCCCAGCGCAGAGCCGGCTCCAGGCACCATCTTAACAAGGGGCGGCACCTGCGGCAATTCGGGGGCGGCAGGTCCCTCACTCCCTCTAGGAGCGAAGGACCTGGTGCCGAACTGCCGCCGCCGATCGTGGTGGTTTTTTTTGTTTTTTTTTTGCTTGGGGCGGCAGAAATGCTGGAGCTGGCCCTGGCCCGCGCCACCACTGAATGGGCGACAGAGGCTGAAAATGCCGTCGCAAGAGGCCACTGCAGCGAAATCGACGCTGCTGGAGGGCCAGAGTTGCTGCCACGAAGCTCCCGTTCCCAAATGAGTTTTGCAAGACAGTTTGGGCGTTGTTGAAACCTTCAACCTCCCCAGGTGGGGCAGACGCTAATCCCGACTGCCCTCTGAGCTCCAGTCTGGAGTGATTGTTCCTCCGGGGGAGGGGAGAAGGGAAATTCAGAGCCAGGTGTATGTATGGAGGTGGGGGGTGGCTGTGAAGACTGGGGGCATGGCTGGACATGGCAGAGGGATGCTGAGTCCTGCAGGGAAGGCTGGATGAGGTTAGGCAGGGGAAGTGGTACGCTCATGCTTGGGATCAGCTCAACGGAGCATGAATTTAGGGTTGCGTTAGCATGGACAGGACATGCACACACGCCACAGGCTGGGCTCGGCTATGTGCATTCTTGGCAGGGCCCAGGTCTTTGTTTAGGGCGGTATCTAAGTTATCTCCCTCCCACAGGGAGTTGGAATAACAAGGAGACCGGTGGCACCTTAAATACTAACAGATTTATTTGGGCATAAGCTGTCGTGGGTAAAGACCCATTTCTTCGGATGCATGGAGTGAAATTACAGATACAGGCCTAGATATACCTGGCACACATAGAGAAGGGAGTTACCTTACAAATGGAGAACCAATGTTGAAGGCCAATTCAGTCAGGGTGGATATCCGATTTGTGTCCATTTATTCTTTTCCGTAGAGACTGTCCGGTTTGGCCAATGTACATGGCAGAGGGGCATTGCTGGCACATGATGGCATATATCACATTAGTAGATGTGCAGGTAAATGAGCCCCTGATGGTGTGGCTAGTGGGGTTGGGTCCTATGATGGTGTCACTAGAGTAGATATAGGGGCAAAGAAGGAAACGGGGCTTGTTACAGGGATTGGTTCCTGGGTTGGTGTTTCTGTGGTGTGGTGTGTAGTTGCTGGTGAGTATTTGCATCAGGTTAGGGGGGCTGTCTGTAAGTGAGGACTGGTCTGTCTCCCAAGGCCTGTGAGAGTGGGGGATTGTTTTCCAGGATTGGTTGTAGATCACTGATGATGTGCTGGAGAGGTTTTAGCTCAGGGCTGTATGTGATGGCCAGTGGTGTTCTGTTATTTTCCTTGTTGGGCCTGTCCTGTAGTAGGTGACTTCTGAGTATCCATCTCGCTCTGTCAATCTGTTTCCTCACTTCCCCAGATGGATATTGTAGTTTTAAGAATGCTTGATAGAGATCCTATAGGTGTTTGTCTCTGTCTGAGGGATTGGAGCAAATGTGGTTGTATCTTAGGGCTTGGCTGTAGACAACGGATCGTGTGATGTGTCCTGGATGGAAGCTGGAGGCATGTAGGTAATATAGTGTTCAGTAGGTTTCTGGTATAGGGTGGTGTTTATGTGACCATCACTTATTTGCACTGTAGTGTCCAGGAAATGGATCTCTTGTGTGGACTGGTCCAGGCTGAGGTTGATGGTGGGGTGATATATGCCATCATGTGCCAGCAATGCCCCACATTGGCCAAACTGGACAGTCTCTATGGAAAAGGATAAATAGACACAAATCAGACATCAGGAATGGTAACGTACAAAAGCCAGTAGGAGAACACTTCAATCTCCCTGGACATTCAATAACAGATTTAAAAGTAGCCATTTTTCAACCAAAAAACCTTCAAAAACAGACTTCAAAGAGAAACTGCAGAACTACAATTCATTTTCAAACTCTCCTCAATATTTATTCCACTCTATATGCATCCGAAGAAGTGGGCTGTAGTCCACGAAAGCTTATGCTCTAATAAATTTGTTAGTCTCTAAGGTGCCACAAGTACTCCTGTTCTTTTAACACCATCAGTTTGGGCTTGAATAGGGACTGGGAGTAGCTGGTTCACTACAAAAGCAATTTTTCCTCTCCTGGCATTGACACTCCTCATCAATTATTGTGAGTGGACCACATCCACCCTGACTGAATTGGCCTTGTCAACATTGGTTCTCCATTTGTAAGGTAACTCCCTTCTCTTCATGTGCCAGTATATATCTATGCCTGTATCTGTAACTTTCACTCCATGTATCTGAAGTGGGTTTTTACCCACGACAGCTTATGCCCAAATAAATCTGTTAGTCTTTAAGGTGCCACCAGACTCCTCGTTGTTTTTGTGGCTACAGACTAACACGGCTATTGCTCTGATCCTTGGAGTTGGAATGTGCAGGGAAGGGAATATCTGGCAGGATCTGGTTCACCCATAATTATCCCTGATTAGCACTCCCACCAGCTCCACCAGCAGCGTCTTCCAAGAGGGATTATTGGCGGGGTAGAGATCTTTATCGCCCAATTGATTCATGCCTTTATAATCCACACCCACACGTGATGCACAGACACCTGCCTATTGGACAGGAGTTGGAGCTCAGCACCCACCCGGCACCTCCAGAAAAGATGAATCATGAATGGACAATTTTACTTCTGAGGGAAAAATCAAACGCACGATGACAAAATGGGGACTGGCCAGCCAGGCGGTCATCCTGCTGAAAAGGACCTGGGGGTTCTACTGGGTCAGAATCAACGAGGAGTCTGGTGGCACCTTAAAGACTAACCGATTTATTTGGGCTTAAGCTTTCGTGGGTAAAAACCTCACTTCTTCGGATGTTAGTCTTTAAGGTGCCACCAGACTCCTTGTTGTTTTTGTAGATACAGACTAACACGGCTACCCCCTGATACTTGACACCATGGGTCAGAATGAATATGTCAACAGTGGGAGGACGCTGGGAAAAAGGCTGATATCACTGTGGGGTGGATTAACAGGAACGTTGTAAGTAAGACATGGGAGGTACCTGTCCTGCTCTACTCAGCACTGATGAGGCCTCAGCTGGAGTCCCATGTCCAGCTCTGGGCACCACACTTTAGGACAGATGTGGACAAGTTGGAGAGCAACAAAAGCGATAGAAGGTTTAGAAAACTTGACCTGTGAGGAAAGGTTAAAGAAATGGTGCATGCATAGGCACCGACTTCCTCTCTACCCGGGGTGTGCTTGACTCCCCCTCCACCCCAGGCCCTTCCCCCACTCCATCCCTTCCTCAAAGCCCCCTCTTCCCTCCTCTTCCTGCCCCGCTCCTCTCCCCTCCCCCCAGCCCTCCTGCACATCATGGAACAGCTGATCCATGGTGGGTGGGAGGCACTGGAAGGGAGGGGGAGGCGCTGATCAGTGGGGCTGATAGCAGGCAGGAGGCACTGGTGGGAGGGGGAAATGCTCATCTGTGGGGCTGCCAGTGGGTGCTGAGCACCCACTGTTTTTTTCCTGTGGGTGCTCCAGCCCCAGAGCACCTCCGGAGTTGGTGCCTACGGGTGCATGTTTAGCCTTAAGAAAAGAAGACTGAGCGGGGATCTGGTAATGGCATTCAAACATGTTACAGGCTGTTATAAAGAGGCTGGGAATCAGTAGTTCTCTATGTCCACTGAAGGTAGGACGAGCAGGAATGGGCTTAATCTGCAGCAAAGGAGATTTGAGGTTAGATATTAGGAAACACTTTCTAACTCTCGGGAGTTAAGCTCTGGAACAGGTTTCCAAGGGAGGCTGCAGGATCCCCATGCCTGGAGGTTTTTAAGGACAGGTTGGACAAACCCTGGTCAGGGCTGGTCTAGGGTTATCTCAGCACACTCTCGAGGGTCCTTCCGGCCCCACATTTCTATGGTTCTACATAAATAACTGATTCATGGAGTTTAAGGTCAGAAGACCAGCATGTAATCTGGCCTCCTGCAGAGCACACAGGCCATTACATTCCACCGAGTTACCCCACCCGGAGCTCAATACCCTGGGTTTGTCAAGACGCCAAGATTCATGTTCAGAGATTCCCAGGCCAGAAGGGACCATTGTGAACTTCTAGTCTGACCTGCTGTGTAACACATGCCAGCCCCCCAAATCATTCCTAGAGCAGATCTTCTAGGCAAACATCCAGTCTTCTCTTTGATCCGCTGACCGTTTGAATTCTGAGGCTTTAAACATGCAATTCCTTGCGTCTTAGATCCTTATTGACGTATGTGAACAAGGAACAAAGACGCCGTGTGTTGCTTTGCCTACAGCCAGATCGGGTGTTTTAGTACAATGAGAACAGATAAGAGAGAGAGTTAAAGTGTTGCTGGATGTGGTGGGAGTTCGATATACGACTGTATAACTCCTTTCCCAAGACAAGGTCAAGCAACCAGCTGGGAGGGGTGAAGGGGATGCAGGGGGGAGGTATAAGAAACACTAAAAGCCAAAGAAAAGGTGGCCATGGCCGGTACATAATCTCACTCCCTACCCCTCCCATGGGGTACAAAAGAGGTGGTACCAAAGCCCCCCAGATTCAAGATCCTCCAAAATGGAACATGACCATAAATTGTAAGGGGTGGGACCAGGGGCGGGCACTACAGGTATAATTAAGCCTATTAAGAAGGAGGAGGGGGAAGGGAAAATCTCTACTGCTGTACAGAGCTATGGATATGTTTGCTTGTTAACCGCAATAAACATCGCATTGCCTGCGTTTTGGACTGTGGCCTTCTGCTTTCTGTCTGTGTGATAAGAACCAAGGGGGGGCAGGGGAGCCCTAACATCTGGCCTTTTCTGCAGCCCTCGGATCATTTCCGTGCCTCTTCTCTGCACCCTCTGCCGTTGTCCAACTTCCCTTCAGTAATGTGGACACCGGAGCTGGTTAGCCAGTGTTTATTATTTTTGCAAAGATCGCATGATTTTTAAATGCAAGCTCGTGATTTTTGCCCGTTCCGGCCTAGCGATACAGGGGCTCATGCACGGAAGCGAAATGAGGATTATACAAGCCTCAAAGGTCTGCATGAGCCTCTCCCTGTCCCTTTTCTTAAGTGGTGTGAAACCTGCATGTTGTCTCTTTCATGGAGTGGAACGTTGTGTTTGGCACTGATGCGACCGCTGCTGGAATACTGCATCCAGTTCTGGCATCCATAATTCAAGAAGGCCGATGATCAGTTGGAGAGGGGGCAGAGAAGATCCACCAGAACAAGTAAAGGATTCGAAACCATGCGTTATAGTGACACACGCAAGGAGCTCGGTTTATTCAGTTTAACAAAGAGGAGGTTAAGGGGTGACGTGATCCCAGCCCTTAAGTAGCAATTTGATCATGGAGGCCTCTTCAATCTAGCTAAGATCTAACAAGATCCAATGGCTGGAAGTTGAAGGGAGACTAGAAATATGATGCTATATTTTTAACAGGAAGGGTACTTAATTCTTGAAAGAATGTACCAAGGACCGTAGGGGATTCTCCATCATTGGCTGTTTTTAAGTCAAGCTGGGATTTTTTTTCTAAAAGATCTGCCCTAGTTCAAACAGGAAATAAGTAAATAAATGTAGTTCAGGTGCCTTGTACCCTCATTTTCCTCTATGGGCCAGGCACCGTGGTTTGACTACAGCTCCCATGATGCACCGCAGTCTCCCCCTGTTGCTAAACCACCATGGTGCATTATGGAAGTTGTAGTTTCAGGAGCCTCCTTTTTCTTCTATGGGCCTGGCTCTCTGGCTGGACTAGATCTTCCAAGGTTCAATCTGCATTTGCCCAACACCTCCAGGTTCCTGTGCCGAGTCCAGCGCTGCTGGGTCAGAGATACTGGCTCGTTCTGAAATGGCAAAGAGGGTTTGCATGCTGGGAGCCTGGGATCAAATGTGTCTCCACTCAGTTCCTCATCCAAAGTCAATGGCTCTTGGTGTTCAACAGATTTTTCGCACCGGGGAGGGGAGAAAACACCCCCCTTCTGAAATTTTCCCACCAGGAAATTTCTGTTTCCCTGTGGGAAAACGTTCAAAAAAGAAAGAAAATGAAGGGGGAAACCTATTGTCTCACATTGTTTCCTAACTTTGGCCAGCACCAAAGAATGAAAAAGTGGGAGGGAGGTTTCACAAACTTTTGTCCCATTTTCTGCCCATTGGGGAAAGAGAAAGTAGCTATTTCCTGCTTACCCACACTTTGGAATCTTCCCCCAGGGGAAGTTCCGCATTTTCCCATGGAACAGTCCATTTCTGACCCGACCCGCTTTTCCAACCAGCTGACAGGGAAGGGAAGCAAGGGACGGTGGGTGGGATGGCTTAGTGGTTAGTGCACACACCTTGAACTTGGAGACCAGGTTCAAGTCATTCGTCTGCTACAGACTTCCTGTGTGAGCATGGACAAATCGCTTAGCTGCTCCGTGCCTCAGTTTCCCCAGCTATATAATGGGGAGAATAGCCCTGCTTTGCCTCAAATGGGTGTGTGAGGATAAAGACATTGGCAATTGTGAGGCGCACAGATGCTGCAGCGAGGTGTTATACTTACAGGGCATGGTGCTACACTAAGAAGAAGGTGTGAAATCATGTGGTGCGTCCATGAACTAACCGCTCCCAGCAGCAGAGGGCTTTTATTATTTAACATCTGTGCACAGAGCCAGGAGGGACAATCTGGCTAATGCACCTGCAACGGCACTGTACGGACCCTATGCGGCAGCACAGGTCAGAGAGGGAGGGATACCGCAGTGTCCTAAGGTACCGAGGATCAGTTGTTGTTCATGATCTCCCGGATCCAGTCGATGTATTTACAGACGCTGACGTAGACACCTGGTTTGTTGGGCAGTGCGCATGTCTGGGTCCCCCAAGACACAATGCCTTGGAGTTTCCCATTGCA
Organism: Trachemys scripta elegans; assembly: GCF_013100865.1. NCBI lineage: Eukaryota > Metazoa > Chordata > Testudines > Emydidae > Trachemys > Trachemys scripta. The sequence goes on from NC_048313.1 coordinate 29,933,174, forward strand.
GAGTAGGGGTCCCCCGGAATCTCCCTAGAAGGAGACAGACAACACTACATCACGGCCAAGAACGACAGGCAAAAATGCACCTCAGAAACAACATTATCAAATCTACAATGCCGTGACAAGAGTGCTCTGCATCTGGATATGGGTACAGAGCAGAGCGCACCCGAAAAGAGGGTCTTTTCCAGTAGAAACAATCAACAAAAATGATAACCAATTTCACTTTTGCCCACATTTTCCACACAACTTCTTGATTTTCTTCGTCAAAAATTCAAATACCAAAGTAGTTTGGCCCCAACTGAAATATTTCAACTTGGATGGGAAGCGACGTGCAGGGGAAGTCATTTGTAGCACAACGCGTTTGACTGGTTTTATAGCATCCAGCATGTTACATACTCTTAAGCGCCACCTATTGGCACCGTTTGCCTTGACGAACTATTTGCTAGGGACATTTTCCACAGAAACTGCTTTTCGATGGAAAATTGGGGTTTCGACTCAAGTAAATTTTGCTGAAAAGTATATGTTGGCAAAAAACCAACTGCCTGAAAAACATTATAGTTCCATCTGGAAAGGACATAAGAACATAAAAATGGTCAATGGTCCATCTAGCCCAGCATCCTGTCTTCTGACAGTGGCTGGTGCCAGATGCTTAAGAGGGAATGAACAGAACAGGGCAATTATCGAGTGATCCATCCCCTGCTGTCCAGTCCCATCTTCTGGCAGTCAGAGGCTGAGGGACACCCAGAGCATGGGGTTGCATCCATGGCCATCTTGACTAATAGCCACTGATGGACCTATCTTCCATGAACTTCTCCAGAAGTTCTCTTTTTTGAATACAGTAAATTTTTTGGCCTTCACAACATCCCCTGGGAACAAGTTCCACAGGCTGACTGCATGTTGTGTGAAGAAGTTTTGTTTGTTTTAAACCCGTGATACTTCATGGGAATTGTGGTTCAGATACCTCATGTTCTCCTCTATAGTCCCCAACCGGACTACACTTCCTAGGATGCACCACGGTCTCCACTCTTGGAGAGGGGAGGTGGTGCATCATGGAAGTCCTAGGTTGTGGTGCATGATGGGAGAAGTTGTCTGGCTGAGGAGTCCAGCCTATAGAGAACGGGGACATGTGCTACCTGAACTACAACTCCTACGAAGCATCACAGTGGCCTTTCCAGATTTTTGTTTCTCTGGCATTTGGTTTGTCGCCAAAACAATTAAATTTTCATGGAGAGCAGACACTTTTCACCATAAGCTTAGTTTTGTCGAAAACCCACTTTCGCCATTTCTATGGAAAATTTCCAACCAGCCCTAGCAAATAGCTCGTCAAGGCAAAAGGTGCCAATAGGTGGCGCTCAAGAGTATGTCACACATGTCCTGGGTGTTGTAAGACCCACCAAACGGCTCTTCCCATCAGCAACTTTAATTCCTCTTTGTGGCTGAACAGAGGGCCTGAGGCCTTTCAGGAGCAAAATTCCCCTCCCTGCTGTGATGCAAATGCACAGGGATACACGTGAATAGCTCATCAGCAGACCCCAAAGGGATTGCACAGCTAGGGAACGAAAGCATGGGCGGTATCATTCTTGTCTGCCACTAGATGGCGATCTTCAGGAACAGTGCAGTCCCAAGGACTCTGCATTTTGCTGGAGGGAAATAGCTCGTTAAAGGTGAAGGGGGCACCAGGAACCCATGCAGCAGCCACTAGAGGGGGCTGTGAGCCGTTCGGTGTCCACCTGTGCTGTGCACAGTCACTTTCTTCTGACACTGAACAAGGAGCTCTATTCTAATAAAGGAATTGGCATTATCCTCGAAAGCTGCTCTGTCCCCCTCTTCCGCTTCATTCCTGATTATGACAATCCCCAGCCCCTCCCACTGACTGGATTCTTGCTACCACTTTAAAACTACAGGCCAACATTTTTCAAAAATGCCTTTTGTTTAGGTTGCCACTAACTGGCTAGGAAAGAAAGTCCAATGGTTAAGGTGCCGACTTGGGTTCTGGGTGCCCGGGGTTCAATCCCCCCCCCTTTACAAAAAAAGCAGTCTAAGCAGACAGGGGGACTGAGGTAAGGAGAGAGGAGAAGTGATTTGCCCAAGGTCAACCAGTGGCAAAAGAACCCAGGTGTCCTGACTTCTAAGCCAGCACCTTTGTCTAAGTCTCTTGATGGCTACTTGCATGGCCATAGCATGGCCATAATTTTTCCCTTATTCTCCATTATGCAGAGGGGGAAACTGAGGCACAGAGTGGGGAGAAGTGATTTGGCCAAGGTAACCCAGCAGGAACTGGGAATAGAACAAAGGTGTCCGGATTCCTTGCCACGCTGATTCTAGGCATGGGAGGAGCAGGCATTTTTATTATACCTGAGATGGGGAAACTGAGGCACAGAGCAGAGCAGTCACTTGCCGCAGCAGGTGGGGCTGGGATTTTCAAACCCAGCTTGGGAGAGGGCAGTGGGGAAGGAAATGTGGTTGTTCTGCTTCTATTTAAATTCACAGACAGTGGGAAACATAGACCCCCAGTGCCTACACTCCCCTGCTCTAACGTGTGGACCACGCTGCCGACATGGGGGCAGAACGAGAAGATCCGGGCTTTTTGTTGTCGTAGGAAGCCCCCCCCCCCCCCCCCCCAGGGACACAAGAGGCGGTGGCAGGTTTATGCCCCCCTTTCCATTGTCCAAAGCAGAGCACTGGAAGATTTCAGAGAACTTCTTGTCTTTGCAGCCACAACGCGATCGTTTTTATGACTGGGGTTTATCTGGGCTACTCCAACCCTCCCCTGTTAAGACATGTCTGCCCATTAGCTACTCAGATCCTACTGCAACAATCAGATAAGCAAGTCCCACCCATTATAATTGCACTCATTCGCTTCTGCTCTTTGTCCTGGTTTCCTGAGAACTCTGGAGTTCACCTCCAGACTTGCCAAACTCTGGTGAGGCTCAGAATATTCAGGGCTTTCCTTACCCCCCCCCGCCCCCCCCTCCCCGCTCCCAAAGTCACGGGCAGGGCCGGCTCCAGGCACCAGCACAGGAAGCAGGTGCTTGGGGCAGCCAATGGAGAGGGGCGGCACGTCCAGGTCTTCGGCAGCAATTCATCGGCCGGTCTCTCAGTCCTTCTCGGAGGGAAGGACCGTCCGCCGAATTGCCACCAAAGAATGAAGCAGCACAGTAGAGCCGCCACCAAAGTGCCGCCGATCGCGGCTTTATCTTTTTTTTTTTCTTCGCCGCTTGGGGCGGCAAAAAAACTGGAGCCGGCCCTGGTCATGGGATTCTCGCTGTAATAATTTCGCTTAATTTTGGTCGTTGGTTTCAGCGCTGATGGCCTGTGATATACAGGAGGCTAAATGGGCTGGTGATCTCGTCTCGCCTGGAACTCTGTGATTTTATGACTATGGGAGGAGAGCTGAGCAAAAACATTTTCGCTCAAAGCTTTCTTTCGGTGAAAGGTGGAGGTCTGGTGACATGGAACCGTTTTGTGACTTCACCTCCATTTCACCGAATCTGTTTCTCCTCTTCTCCTCTGAAACATCAAAATGGGTCGTCTCGCCAGTTTGGAAACCAAACCTGGCCATTTTCCGGCTCACAATGACTTTGCTCTTCACAATTTCCTTTTAAAACTAATCCTAGTTACAAAGGGTCACAAATGAAAGGAAATATTTTGATTTTGTCAAAATGAAACCTTCCCCTCGACCCAAAGCTAGCTTTTCTGACTTTTAGATTGACCAAAAATTATGAAAATTTTCATATGCGGTTGGAGCAGGAATGAATTTTTTTCCTGATTTTCTGGAGTGGCCAGAGACCTGAAAAATCCATTATTGCTCTGGTCAGTGTAGGAGAATCTCAGTTCTGATTTAAAAAATAAAGTATCTTTCTAACCCTCTTGGGGTGGAAAGATATGATCCCTGGAGAGGGTCAATAGCCAGACAGCAGAAAACAGGTCAATTCTACAGAGCGATCTGGATTGCATAGTTAACGGTGCTCACGTAACCAACATGCATCTTAGTGTAGCTCTAGGCAGCCTTGTACATCGAACTTGGGTAGATACAGGAGTATATGGGTGAAATTTTCCACCCGAGTTGATCTGAGCATCCCTCCTAGACATCAGAACTGGGCAGAGTTAAGAGCAATCACACAACGAGGCGGAGTTACGGATGCTCTAGCTCGACCCGCAGATATGGGCTGAATGCAGTAATCCCTGGGGAGGTTTTCCAGCCTGGGCTATGCAGCAGGGCACCCTGGGTGGGCAGAATGGTGAGTCCTGGCCTTGAAAGCTATAGAAAACCACTCAAGAATCCATCTGAGTTGGTCTCACCGTCCTCCCATTCTCTCTCCCCTCTCTTGGTCCCATCCCTGCACAAGCTGCTCCCAAGGCAGTAGGACCAGAAGGCCAGCCCTCAAATCCCGCCTTCAGCTATACCATCCCCTCACCTGGCACGAGTCTATTCCCCCTTCCAGCACCCCAGCACACAGCATGTTCTCGGTGTAGTAGCGAGGGTAGATACTGCGGCACAGTTCCTTGGAGAAAATGGAGACGTTGCCACAGTGGAGAACCGGTGGGAAGTACACTACAGAAAACAACAACACAACACAATGGATATTTTGTCAGTGGGAGAAAGATTTAGAGTTAGATCCCGGGCGGGGGTCATTGGACACAGCCCCAGTGACGTAGGGTTAGACCCAGGGCCGGGGTCACTGGACACAGCCCCAGTGACGTAGGGTTAGACCCAGGGCCGGGGTCATTGGACACAGCCCCAGTGACGTAGGGTTAGACCCAGGGCCGGGGTCAGTGGACACAGCCCCAGTGACGTAGGTTTAGACCCGGGGCCGGGGTCAATGGACACAGCCCCAGTGACGTAGGGTTAGATCCCGGGCCGAGGTCATTGGACAGGAAAATCATTTCCCACCCACCTCGAACCAGGATGATTTATATGCCCATTGGCTTAGAAGTGAACAATCAATAGGTTGCTTTCAAGCACGGCTCACAACCCCGTTTAACTGATGAGCATATAACCAGCCACGTTACTCATGTCTCCACACACCTAGAACCTGACTCCTAGGCACATGTAAACCTTTCGTAAATCAGACTACTGCTAGTTGGAAAATGGAGAGGGGGGGAATTTCATCTTTTCCTCAAAGTAATACACAATCTCTGAACTTGTTTCTGTTTTAGGCCAAAAATTTTCCTGTTTCACCCCCCAAAATCTACAACTTTCCTCCAAACCCCCCCCCTCCACCCCCGCCCCCCTTCAGGTTCTGGCCAAAATCTGTTTTCATTTTTAGCCAAAAACTTTCATTTTTGGCCAAAGTCTTCTCCGATTTCCAGCCCAAATGTTTTTGGCGGAAGTTTTTCAGCGCTCATTTTTTCAACCATAAATCAAACTTTTCCCAGGAAGCAGCCCCATGCCATGGACATGTTCAACTGATCAGCCATCCAATTTTACGCTGGTGGTGGTGGTGGGGGGGAGATACAATTTCGATGGCAAATTTCTCAATGGCTCTAAATGGAACCTCAGGAATGCTCGATTGCTGAAAGAAAACAACAAAATAAATGCATTCCTGGGAAAGTTTTCAGGGGAAATGGCCATAAAAATTGCTGAGGCAAACAGGGATGTGGCAAGAAAGAAGAAGAAATATGGGGGGCTTGTCTCGTTTTTCCGACCTGCTGGCTCCTTCCCCCTTGAAGCTAAGCCTGCCCCCCAACATTGGTGTTACCGTACATTGAGGGCTTTTTGTTGTTCCCCATCCGGATATCACACATTCCTCCCCGGAGGAGGGGCAACTGGTAGGTAGCTCCAGGGGTTGGACATTTTTGTTGAAGTTAGCCGGGGTGAGCAATTTGATGAGCATGATGTCATTGTCCTTGCTGGCGGGGTTATAGCCGGGGTGGAGGATCATTTTGTCTGAGAGTCTCAGCTGCTCTGTCCAGTCCAGATGCTTGATGTTGTGCTCTCCCAGGCGCACACTGATGGGGCTGCAGAGAAACAGACGCATGTCAGAAAAGCGTGGGGTGGGGGACCTAGGCCATGGTGGGAACTGGGCACTGGTTGTTGGGCTGGAATCCCTGGGGGAGGTTCTCTGGCCTGGGCTATATAGGAGGTCAAACTGGATGGGTAGAACATGAATGTAGGGAATCCATGAATCTCTGAAGGTGGAGTTAAGGGTACACACGCAAGGGGGTGGAGTTAAGGGTACACACACAAGGGGGCGGAGTTAAGGGTGTGCTAGCTCAACCATCAGATATGGGCTGGATGCAGAAATCACTAGGCGTGGCTATGAGGTCAAACACAGGCACAATCCCATGGGCACAGAAACATCCTTTTACAAATACACATATACACAATCATATATACACTCCCCCTCCCAATTTACAGTCACACGTGCTCTCCCCAAACACACAAATGCACGATTGTACTCTCACAATCACAATCACACATGTGCTCCCCCACACATGCACAAATGCATAAGCACACTCTCACACCAACTCCCAATCACACACTACTCAAAATACACACATGCACAATTGCACTCTCACACTCACAATCACACATGCCCTCCCCAAAACATTCACAAATGCTCAAGCACACTCTCACAATCACACACCTCCTCCCCAACATATTCACAACATGCCCAACCGTGCTCTCAGACCCACTCACAAACACACATACCCTACCCAACACATGTACACACACCTGCACAAGTGCACTCTCACACCCATTCACAATCAGACATACAATTCCCAACACGTGCACAACCACACTGTCACACCCACTTACAATCACACACCCACTCAGTTACACACAGACCCTCTCCCCTACATACACACCCTCTCCACCTCGCCCGACGTCCCCACAAACCTACACTCACCAGCTGACGTGGCAGTGGGCTGCGGTGATCACCCAGTTCCTGGCAATCAGGGTCCCTCCACAGTTGAGCTGGGGGCCCACAAAGAGGGCGGCCTGCCAGGGCACGGAGTGAGGCGTGCAGGGGGCACCACCGATGATCCGGTTATTCTGGCTGGTCACTGGGAGGCAAAGCAGAAACGTTCACAACTGGGGAGGGAGGGGAAGCTCTGTGATGTTGCAGCACTACCCTGCTTTGCCCCAGTTCAGATCAGGTCCCCCAGCTCCTTCCTCCTCTTGCTTCAGTGTCTGATTCAAATTCGCCCCAGGTGCAGCCAGTGGAAATTAGAAAACGTCACCAAACCGTGCCCTCACCATTAGCCATCTCAGTCCCCCGGCATTTCTGTCTCCGACCTGACCATCACCGCAGCCTCTGGGTGCCTCACCCCTTTAGCACAGTGACCCTCACCACCACCTCTGGAAGGCTGGGCAGGGCTATTGTCCCCTTTGTACACTAGAGGATGTAGTAAGAAGAGGGCCTGAAACATAAGCCCATGTATCAGAGGCCTGGTATGAGGCCTGAGGCCTGAACTTAAGTAGTCAAAACTGTGCTGACATGAAGCAAAGGCAGGTTGTGAGCAAGAGGCAGGCCCTGCTCACAGAATTTGGCAAGCACAGGGCTGATATTGCAAAAACACACATTCCTCAGAGGTGTTAGGCATAGGACACTCACACAAACACATTCTAGAAGGGTGGTACCGGAACACCTTGATACCAAATACACTCCCCAAAGATAACTGGAACATGCTGTCCCATCTTAAAGATAAGGGCAGGATGACAGCATGATGGATAGAGATGTTTTGATTGAGCCTACAGGTACAAGGCAATAGATGGTGCCTTAAGACATCAGTGGCAATACGTAACTTGTTTGTATTGGGCTATAAAGATGCATCTCAGAGGGAGTGTCTTTGGCCAGCTGAGGGGGCAGTGGAAAGTCCTGCCACTGACTGAGATGGTCCATACATGTGCTAGTGTAGCTGTAGACATTGATCCGGGGAGCTAGGACCGTGCTTTGTTGACAATAAACCTGGCCTGGTGCCTTCACACCTTAACCGATCTTGTGGTCATTGGGCGGTTCGTTTGAGGTCTGCTGCGCAGGGCTGGGATGGCATACGGCGGGAACACACATGTGCAACCGAACATCTGATGACATTGGTGACCCCAACGTTTTGACCACTACTTTAGTTCAGGCCTCATACCAGGCCTCTGATACAAGGCCTTATGTTTCAGGCCCTCTTCTTACTACATGGGAAACTGAGGCACAGAGCAGCAATGTGACTTAACCGAGGTCACACCATGTCTGTGTTGGGGCAGAATCGAAGCCACGTCCCGCACATCCCAGGCCTGTGCGCTAACCACTGGGCCATCATTCCTGGCTCCCGTTTGCAATCGATCGTTAGCAATTAAAATCATCTCGAAGGGGGGACTCCTTATTTGCTTCACAGGCACCTGCTTAAAGTGCAAAGCCATGCCACCCCGTCTCTCACAAAACCGTGCACACAGACCGGAAATCAGCGTACATTCTGATCAGGGGGGATAATTAATCACTGGACCCAGTGACGAGGATTCTTCGTCACTGACAACTTTGACATCAAGATGGGGCATTTTACAGAAAGCTCAGCTTTGGGATCATTTGGGAGCCGTTTGCAGGCCTGCGTGATGCAGGAGGCCAACCCAGATGATCACAATGGTCCCATCTGGCCTTGAAAACACACCCACCTGGGTGCACACACAAGCCTGCAGATGTGCACGCTGAGAAATACACCCTCCCACACACTAGGCTTGCCAACATTCTACTTGCACAAAACCAAACACCCTTGCCCCACCCCTCCTCCAAAGCACCGCCTCTTATCCGAGCCCCCCCCCCCCCCCCCCATCGCTCGCTCTCCCCACCCTCACTCAGTTGCTCATTTTCACGAGGCTGGGGCAGGGGGTTGGAGTGTGTGAGGGGGTGAGGACTCTGACTGGGGATGCAGACTCAGGTGGGGCTGGGGATGAGGGGTTGGGGTGCAGGAGGGGGCTC
>NC_048313.1:29942084-29973005 GCF_013100865.1 Trachemys scripta elegans
TGCAGACTCAGGTGGGGCTGGGGATGAGGGGTTGGGGTGCAGGAGGGGGCTCCGGGCTGAGACCAAGGGGTTCAGAGGGTGGGAGGGAGAGCAGGGCTGGAGCAGGGGGTTGGGACGTGGGAGAAGGGTCAGGGGTGCAGGTTCCCAGCAACACTTACTTCAAGCAGCTCCATGTTCCCCCTCCGGCTCTTACACGGAGGCGTGGCTCTTACAGCTCTGCGCACTGCCCCGTCTGTAGGCGCCGCCCCCGCAGCTCCCATTGGCTGTGGTTCCCAGCCAGTGGGAGCTGCAGAGCTGGCGTTTGGGGCGGAGGCAACGCGTGTAGCTCCCTGGCTGCCCCTATGTGAAGGAACAGGAGGGGGGGGGACATGCCACTGCTTCCGGGAGCTGCACAGAGCCACGGCAGGCAGGGAACCTTCTGTAACCTGCTGTGCCACCAACCGGACTTTTAACCCAGCTGTGCTAACCGGAGCTGCCAGGGTCCCTTTTCAACTGGGCGTTCTGGTCGAAAACGGGACACCTGGCAACCCTACCCCACACACGTCCGTGCTCGCATATTCACACACGTGCATTCAAACACAACCGTGCTCCTCTGCAGTCTGCAAATACAGTAAGGGCTGTTCTAAAGAGGACGGGGATTGATTGTTCTCTGTGTCAACCAAGAATGAGAAGGAAACAGCTACATCGGCATCAAAGGAGATTGAGGGTAGATATTTGGAACAACTTTCTCAGCTCTGGAATCGACTTCCAAGGGAGGTTGTGGAAGACCCGCCACTGGAGGTTTTTAAGAACAGGTTGGGCAAACACCTGTCCAGGCTGGTCTACGTTTATTTGTTCCTGCCACAGCGCCGGGGGATGGACTCGATGACCTCTCGAGGTCCCGTCCAACCCCTCATTGCTGTGATTCAATGCGCACGCAGCCCCACACATTCGCAGATAAACGACAGCACACCAACAGAATATGGAACACCCAATTGTGCAGATACACACTCAGTCTTCCTTGCACAATACTTGCGGATAAACACACAGTCACGTGCTCACACTTGCACATGCTCGCAGATAAACACAATCACGCACATACTCACCGCTTAACACACACCCACACACATACAGACACACACAATCATGCCCAAGCACACAATCGCACACGCACTCAGAGACAAACACTCACCCGCACACAGCCAGAAACGCACATGAGTGTGCAGACACACACGTCCCGACAGAACAGGGCTCATCCCCTCCAGTAGGGGGTGACACACACACACACACACACACACTCACCTGCAGTCACCAGCAGCAATGTGATGCCCAGCCGCTCCATGCCGGTGGGGGCTGCTGGCTCCAGGAAGGCCCCTGCGTGCCAAGGGGCTGGGGGGGGGGGGGAGGAAAAGAATCAAATTACCAGGGAATTGGTCCATAAGACACTCCCCACTGCAGGCTCCGCCCCCTGAGCCCTGCCCATCACCCTTGCTGGTCTGCCACCCTCAAGGAATCCTGCGCTCTGATTGGTTCCTACCAGAGCATCTCAGCACTGACCAATGGGAAAAAAGTCTGAGGGACACTATAGGTCTGGTCAACTGTAGGGCAGGGGCCTCATCGCGCCCCGGCAGGGAATGGTGCCTGGGCCATGGGGCCCGCAGTCAGGTTGGACCGAGTGAACCACGGGGCCAAGAGGTGGTTGGATTCAGGTCAGGCCATGCGGTAGTGTCCTCCCTCCCGAGGCCTGACTGCACGCCCGTGGAGTCGCTCCTGATTTACACCAGGTGAGCGAGAGGGGAATTGGCCCCGTTGACGCCAGTGGAGTCACTCTGATTCGGCCCCGGCGCTTCTGCCAGGGGCTCAGAATCTGACACCAGTACGTGAGTGGCCCCACTGAACAAAAACGCAGCCCCTCCCCCCCAAAACCACAGAATCAACACCCTCTGTGTCGAGATCACACATGTCATTTTTGATCATGGCTCAAACACGCCCTGACAGGTCAGAAAGAGGTCCCCGTGCAGCAGAGCAAAAGAGAAGAGAACCAGGCGGGCTGGGCCTGCGAATTACCTGCAGCTCTAGCGTGCGCAGCCTCGTGTGCTCTTTGGACGGAGACAGGCGCAGCGTCGCTTTATAATGTGACTTCCTGGCCGGCCAAGAGAGATCTGGTCTGTCAGATCTGTCCTCAAATCCGAGGATCGCACAATGTCAAGATCTCCAGCCAGGAACCTCCCAACGCCTCCAGGAGCTGTGCCTAAAGGGTGGATTGGCCCAGGGAGCAGGAGCAGGGCGGATAATTGTGTTCTGCCCTTCCCCACGAGTTAATCTCTCTCGGTCAGTCAACAGCCGGCAAGGTAGCTTCCAAAGAACCAGCTCGGATCGCAGTTCCCTCTTTCCCCACCCATCACCGGCTTTTATTCCAGTCCTGCCTGAGGCAGCAGGAAGCCGCTGTTAGTGACAGGGTGTGTCAGTCTTCATCCTTAATCCTTCCAAGAAGGAAGAAGTCACATGCTCTTCCTTCTCCAATTCTACAAGTCATTGGGGCCAGCCAGGCGCAGGAGGAGGTGCAGAAGGGGCAGCTGGAGAGGGATTTTTCCAGTAGATTTTTGCAGCAGAACAAAAAATAAAATAACCAGTTCATTAAAAGTGAGATTAGGGACGAACCTCCCGATTTGGGAAGACCAAATTGTGCGTTTTGAAAATTTTCGGAACGAAAAGCGTCGGGTGTTTCGGCTCCAAGCAATTGTTACCTTTCGAACTTGGATTTAAGTTAGCCGGAAAACAAACAGACAAGGCTAAACCCATGAAAAACAGTTGAAATCGAAACACGTGGCGAAACGATCGCTTTTCCGTTGACCCAAGCTGAAATCATTTCCAGTGTGGTTGTTTGAAAAGCTTGTTGAAAATTTGACTTTTCGGCCCAGTTTGGGGGAAAATGTTGCCATCTCGCAAATTCTCACGGGATAGGAGAAAGGCTTCCATCCCAGCCCTAACGCTGGGTCCATTCTGCTCGTGTCAACGCAAGGCCAGCCAGGCCTGGAGTTTCCCCATCAACCCAAGGAACCTGACCCTAGAGGACTCCTTAGTAATAATATCTAGTTGTTCATGAGTAGATCTCCAAGTGCTTTACAAAGGAGTGCTGTGTCACTGTCCCCATTGTACAGATGGGGAAACTGAGGCACAAAGCAGGGAAAGAACTACCCCAAAGTTATCCAATTAACTAGAGGGACAACTTCCTTAGGGACAGGGTGGATTCTCCATCACTTGGAAAATGGACATTGCTTTCTAAAAGCACCACACTAGCTTGACCATCAGATATGGGCTGGATGCAGGAATGTGCAAGCAACAGCTCCCTCTGCTGGAAAAAGCCCCATTCCCTCACTCTGACCCCACGCCTCACTGGGTCCATGTCCATTCCCATGGGGCTTACACTGTGGCAAGGGCCCCTTATCCCCCTGGGAGTATAGCGCCTGATCCAATTGCTCCGAGAAGGGGGAGCTGCTCTGAGCGTAACTGACACAGTGACGCTGCCTGAATCTGCAGAGAGCCTGAACCCATTGCTGAGAGAGCGGAGCTGCCCCCAATGTACCTGACTCAGTAACACTGCCTGGGTCTGCAGGGAGCCTGGGACAATTGCTCAGTGAGCAGGGAGCTGACCTGAGTTTGACCTGATACATAACACCTTAGCTCAGCTGTGGCAGGGCACCGGGAATGTCATCACAAGTGACACATCTCAATGAGATGTCACAAGAGTGATACAGAACTCCCTCAGGGCAGCTCTCATAATGACTGGGAGGGGCCAGTTTGAATTAGGGCCCAGTATGGGGAAGCAGAAATACGCCCACCAGCTGCTCCACACAGATCCTTTATGTTGCTGTTATCTGTGTGGGGAAGCAACAGACAAGGGAGTGAATCACACGTGAGTGAGATCAGATGCCCACTCACTCGAGTGAGCAATGCATCAAGGCCAGGGTAATATGCAATAGTGTCTATTCTTGTTCCTCAGCCCCATACATTGACACACACCTCAGCCTTTCCTAGACCAGGAGTACTGGGTTCAACATCCCGTCTACTGCAAGGAAATATCTGAGGGCTCCAGACAGCAGCTGATTCAAGATCCGGGTTAAAATATTCCAAAAGTGTTAGGCTGTTAAGGAAAATTTTTAACCCAGATCTGGAAACAGCTGTGCTGTCAAGAGGTAGCGTGGTGCCGAAGGTAAGAGCAGTAGGTTTGGACACAGCCTTCCTTGGTGTTCTCTTCTCAGTCTGCCACTTTGTGACTTCAATCGAGTCCCATCTTCTCCCTGTGCCTCACTTTCCCCTCCTGCCCATGTCTATTCAGACTGTAAGCTCTTCAGGTCAGGGAGTGTTTCTCATTTTGTACAGCGCCTGGTACAATAGAGCTATGACTGGTGTCATTAACTGCTGCCACAATACACCTGCTTGTGTTTGCACCCTTATCATTGTCCCCTTGGTAGAGTCATACATTTTTAGAACCAAAGGAACCATTCTGCCCATCCAGCCTGCCCTCCTGCATAGCCCAGGACGGGGAAACTCCCTCAGGGAACCCTGCCTCCAGCCCAGATCTGGGGGTTGAACTAGAGTGACACTAAGGCTGCCCCTTTGCAGTGTGCCCTTAACTCTGCCCGTTCATAGATTTCAAGCCAATATCTGGTGGGTGAGCTAGAACGGAGTTTTTAGAGATGCCTGATCTCTATGGAAAGACCCCAAGATCTGGGGCAGTTGTTCCTGGGGCCAGTTCCCCTTATTCCCAGTCTGGATTAGTCTGGCTTCAGCTCCCAGCTGCTGGATTTGTTCTGCCGTTGTCAGCTGGGTTAAGGAACCCTCTGCTCCCCGAAATCAGTCCCCTCTGAGCCGTCTCTGGGAGAAACTCCACAGATCAAGCTCCTTCAGTCTCTGCTCTCAGGCAGGTTTTCCAGCCTTTGGTTCATCCCCATCACTCTTCTCTGAACCCTCCCCAATTTCCCAGTGTCCTGTTTGACATGAGGCCACCCCCCCAGAGCTGGGCGCAGTCTCCAGTCAGAGTCTCCCCAATGCCATATCCAGAGGGGACCCCACCTCTTGGCTCCTACTCCCTATCCCCAGCTTCTCCAGCCCAGCATCTCCCTCTTAGCCACAACATCACGTGGGGAGCTCATGGGCAGTTGGTTCCACCAGGACTCCTGGGTCCTTCCCGTCACTGCACTCCAGGGTGCCCTCCGTCCCCCAGCCTGGAAGCATGAGCTGCAATAAATAAATATTTATGAGCAAAAATCAACCCGTTCCTTTATGGTGTCACACAGGGAGCCCATGGGCAGTTGGTTTGCACCCGGATCCCGGTGTCCCATGTTGTCCGCTCATGTTCCCATGTAGTTCTGCCCAATTTATCCCTGAGATCTCTACAAATCCCCACTTCTTTCCTTCTGCTTTAATGAGCAACCCGCTCCAGTCCGCCTGTTCCACTCTCCACGAGCCCACACGCAGCCATCCACCGACCCTCAGCGATCCCAGCCACCGGGGAAGGTGATCGGTGCCGTGATTCATCCTCCCACCCCGGCTTAGGGCCAATCCCACTCCAGTGCCAACACAACAATTGTGCAAGGCCTTCCAAGTAATCGCTCAAATCCACAGAGCGGTGGCTTGAAGAATTGCACACGCTCGGCTTATCTTCTGGGAAATGCAACACTTAGGGCTAATTGGCTTCCAAGTAAAACTGGGAAATCCGGCACTCGGGAGTTTCAGTCACCTCGTCATTAGTACTCTTGATTGTGTGTTGACACCCAGCTCCCACAATGCACTGGGGGCATTCCTAGCAGGCAAGATTTTGACACAGCCTTTGGTAATCAAAGGTCAGCTTGCGAGGCCGTACGGTCTAGTGGATAGAGCAGTGGAGCACAGGAGGCCTGGGTTCTAGTCCCAGCTCAGCCACTCCCCCCGTGCCTCAGTTTCCCCATAACTTTGTAAAGTGCTTTGAGAACTACTGAGGATAAGAGTCAGGGCACGTTATAATTGCAGCGAGAGGAAATGCTGTAACATGTAAAAGGAGCTCGATCAATTTTGATTCTCTTAAAGAAGGTTAAGCAGTGACTATCAGCTCCTCCTGGGGGGAGAGATTTTGGGGAGCAGAGGGCTTTGAACCCAGCAGACAGGAACCAAGCAGAGTGAAAGCCAGCAGGTGGCAGAGGAAGTCTGCAAAGTTCAGATTAGAAAGAAAGAGGATTCTTCAGTGAGAGGGGAATGAACATTGGATCAGCTTGAAGAGGGGTACGTGGGACGCTCCATCTCTTGGTCAGGACACCTGGGTTTTCTTCTTAGCTCTGTTAGGCTCTATGTGACCTCAGGCAAGTCACCACCCCCTTCTGTGCCTCTGCTTCTCCTCCTGCCTTTTGGCAATCGAGATTCTGAGCTCTTTGGGGCAGAGTAGCACCCGGCACAACGGGGCTCTGATCTCAGCTGGGGCAGGGCCTGTGTCTCGCTGTTACTGGGCAGTGCCTGGCACAAAGGGGCCCTGATCTCAGCTGGGGCAGGGACTGTCTCTGGCTCTGTGTCTGAGCAGCACCTGGCACAACGGGGCCCTGATCTCAGCTGGGGCAGGGACTGTCTCTGGTTCTGTGTCTGGGCAGCGCCTGGCACAATGGGGCCCTGATTTCAGCTGGGGCCACCCAGAGGATTCAGGGGGCCTGGGGCAAAGCAATTTCGGGGGCCCCTTTCATAAAAAAAAGTTGCAATACTATAGAATACTATATTCTTGGGGGGGCCCTGTGGGGCCCAGGGCCTGGGGCAAATTGCCCCACTTGCCCCCCACCTCTCTGGGCAGCCCTGATCTCAGCTGGGGCACGGCCTGTCTCTGGCTCTGTGTCTGGGCAGTGCCCAGCACGACGGGTCCCAGTTCTCATTTGGGTCCTGCGGTAACACTAATAACACCATGTCAGTAATTGGGTTGGCTATAATGTGGCTTATTCAGCTTTTGCCCAAGGGCTGGCCAGGCTGAAACTTTTGTGCCTTTCCAGGGATGTATCTAGGAAGCCAGCCCCGACCAGTGCGTCTTATCAGTGGCTCAGGGTCAGAGGCAATGGAGCAACCCCCCCCCCCCCAGTGTCTAAACAAACAAATGCCACCTGAGAGGGGCTTGGACACCCAAATTCTGCTTCCCCACAGCCCCTCTCTCAAGTCTCCCCCACCTCCAACTGTAGAGCATCCTCACAACCTCTCCACTTTTTGAAGAAGGGTTGGATTATCCTCCTCCCCTTTTTTAACATATGGGGAAACTGAGGCATCAAGGAGCTGACTTGCATCTGTGGCACAGTTGGGGCTTGACCCCAGGTGCCCTGATTCCAACACCCCCCTACAAAAAGAGGAGAGATGCTACCGCTGCACTGTCATCGGGTCCGCGTGTTGAAAATTCCAAAGATGGGCCAAGCAAAAATCACAAGAGCGGCTCTAAAAATCATGAGATGTTATTAACAAGTCATCACACCTGGGTTGGGTTTATTCACCTTCTGGTTTCCGAGACTCTAAGCGCCACGTTTTCCTGCTGCCCCTCCCATCCCCAGCGCCCCCCACCGTAATGACCAGAAGCTTTCTTTACTTTTTAGCTCAAGGTAGCTTCCTTCTCCCCCAGCGATGGGCTCAGGCTCTGGGCAGACTCAGGCAGCGTCACTGTGTGGTCACACTCGAGGCATCTGCCCCCTCTCCCAGCAATGGGCTCAGGCTCTGGGCAGACTCAGGCAGCGTCGCCGTGTGGTCACACTCGAGGCATCTGCCCCCTCTCCCAGCAATGGGCTCAGGCTCTGGGCAGACTCAGGCATGCTGGACACACTTAGGAGGTTTTTCTGAGCTTTTCTCCCCAGTCACAAGGGCTAGAATCTCATTTTTTTCCCAAGGAAATTCAAGATTCTCCCGTGGTCCTACACCTCCAGGGGCGGGGGTCCTGGGCATGGGGCTACGCAGTCTGTTTTTTCAAAGAAGAACTCAGCCTGTAGACTTGGAGGGCCGGGTCTGTTGTTTTATTTTGTGTTTGTCCAGCTCCTGACCTGGGGCGCCTAGGCACTACCATAGTACACCTAATAAAGAGCAATAATAGCATACAGCTCTGAACACAATGAGCTCTTGGTTCATAACTGGGGCTCCTGCACTGCCATAATACACCTAATAATGTGCAGCACCTAGGCACTACCATAATGTACCTAATAATGCACAGCACCAAGCACAACAGGGTCCTGAGCCATGACTGGGGTTCCTAGACACTACCGTAATACATCTAATAAAGACCAATGATAACGTACAGTACTGAACGCAAATGGGGCCTTGGTCCATACCTGAGGCTCCTGCACTACCGTAATATACCTAATAATGTACAGAGCCTACCACGGGTGCCGGTCCATGACTGGGGCGCATAGACACTATCGTAATATGGGTAATAAAGAGCAATGATAACATACAGCGCCGAGCACAATTTTTTTTGGGGGGGGGGTCTCGGTCCATGACTGGGGTTCCTGCATGCTACCGTAATACACCTAATAATGTACAGCGCCCTGCACAATGGGGTGCTGGTAAATTGGGTGCCCAGTAGTGCCCAGGCCTTAGCCTGTGCGGGTGCGGCACAGCGATGGGGAGGCGGGGCCGAGAAGGGGCCAGGCCCAGGGTGGATGCCAGGCGACAGGCGGCTCTCGGGGTGAGTCAACAGGGCTCGGTGACTCAGCCGTGTTGCAAACGGGGTCACAGCCTCCAAGAATCAGGGAACAACACCCCCCCCCCCGAGTGGGGCAAGTGGGGCCGAGGTGTTGCAAACTGGCTCAGCCAGCCAAGGTGGCTGCTGGCAGCTAAGTCATGAGTGGAGCCGTGGAGTGTCATGAGCTGCCCCACAACAGTCGCCTGGGGAGGCCTTTACCCTCAGTGTACAGCCTCTGCCCGGATGGGGGTGGTGGCTGTCACCGTCATGCCCAGCCTAGGGCGCAGAATATGTGGGTGCCATCCCCTGCTCTGAGAGGGGTGGGGGGTCTAGTGGTTAGAGCAGGGAGGCCTGGGAGACAGGACTCCTGGGTTCTATCCCTGGCTCTGGGAGGGGTGGGGGGGTCTAGTGGTTAGAGCAGGGAGGCCTGGGAGACAGGCATCTCACATTCATAAGATCTGGTCTATGCCCCAGTCTCCTAGGCATGCCCCTTCAGCCTACCGGGACCCCAGGGCCCCACACAGCTCCCATGGGGCAGGCCCCATGGCCTCCACAACTCCCAGACTGGGCCTTTGGGCCCCAGCCCTCCCCACCTTGCTCCAGGGCTCCCTGCCACGCCAACCTTGGGCAGAAGCCTGCCCTGACCCCTCCAGGGTGCCAGGCTCCGAGTAGGAATTGGCAACGAGCCCTATGCAGCCTTTTCCCAAGAAGGGAACAATCGCTTCGTCCCCTGGCCTGCAGCAGCTGAACGCCTGGGACTTAGCAAGCAAGAGGAACGGGGAAGGCAGAATTCAGCCCGGCCGGCGCCAGGGCACCACTGAGCCATGCCCAGCTCCGCTCTCGTGCTCTAGCTCTGTCCCGTTAGCGTGCCCGCAGCGAGCACGCCCAGAGCTAGCGTCAGGCACTTGCAACCCATTGCAGGGAGCCCCGAACTGGGGGAGGGCAACATGGGAGCTAGGGGGTGTCTGCGCTGCAATGCCAGCCCTACGGCAGACTCGCGGGGGGGGGGTGCGCAGGGCTCAGGCTGGGGGGGGCTATGAATTTGCAGCCTGGACAGTCAGGCTCGGGCTGGGGTAGGGGTCCCAGGGCCCGTGTTGCAGCCCAAATCCCTCATGTCCGCACTGCAACTTCATCCCCCCGCAGGCAGAGGCCCGGGAGCCCGAGCCGGCTCCCAAGGCCAGCCGTGGGACTGTGGTCGCAATGTAGACGTCCCCTCAGTGACTAACGCCCAGCGCCAAAAGGACGCACCAGCCTTGCCTGGCATGGTGGGCAGATAGGGAACCCTGATTGGAGGGGGGCTCCCCGAAATTGAACCTGATCTCCCATGTCCCAGGGAGCCCATCAATTATCCCCCGCTCCCCTAATGAGCCACGACACCAGGGGGATAGGCACAAAGTCATCCAGAGAGGGCATAAAAATAGCACAGACAGCTCCCATTTTCATCACAGCAGGACTCCTGGGTCCCATCCCCAGTTCCGGGAGGGGAGTGGGGTCTAGTGGTTAGAGCAGGGCGGCAGGGTCTGGGAGCCTGGACTCCTGAGTTTTATCCCCATGTCTGGAGGGACTGGGGGGTCTAGTGGTTAACCTGGGCTCCAGATTAGAGTGGGGGTGAGGGCTGGGAGGCAGGACTCCTGGGTTCTATCCCCACCTCTGCATGGTATCAGTGGGTTAGAGCCCTGGTCTGGGACGCACCATGGCACTCTGTCTCCCCCTAGTGGCATCTGGGAGACATGCAGCAGTAGACACTTCACTAGCAAACGCAGGCTCCTGGTTACAGCTAAGATTTTGTCACGGATATTTTTCGTAAAAGTCACGGCCAGGTCACAGGCACTAAAGAAATATTCACAGACGCCTGTGACAAATATTTTACGAAATATATCTGTGACAAAATGGGGATCTGTGGGTCCCCACACCGCCTGCCTTGGGGTAGCGGCACCGCAGCTAGGAGCTCCGGAGACCCCCCCACGGGTTGGGTGTTGGAGCTCCAGGGGTCCCCCCACTGCCCGTGGCAGCCGGGAACTGCAGGGTACCCCTGCCGCCTGTGACAGTTTGGAGCTCCAAGGGCCACCAGGGCTCCCGACTGCCGCTGGCTGAGGTCACGGAGGTCGCTGAAAGTGACTAAATCGCAGCCTTATTCATGGCCTTCGATCGAGAGGCCGCAGGTTCAATCCCTCACGCAGGCCGTCTCTCTGAGGTACCTACTGAGCTCCTATTACAGCGGTACCTCAATCCACGCCCATTTCACAGCTAGGCAATGGAGGCTCAGACACTTGTCCACTATCCCTCGGGGGCAGAGCTGGAAATCGAGCACCAGAGAAGCGCTCTAACCACTGAACCATCCTTCCAGTGTGATTTCCTAGGTTCTGTCCCTGCCCTCTGTAGGCTTAGGGGCGCCATGTCCCTGGGTGGAATCTGTCGAGGTCTAGAGCCCGGTAGGCCGGGCTCCAGCTCACTGAAGTAGCGTTACAGTAATAATACCCAGGGCTTATATAGCGCTGGCCCTCTGCAAAGCTCAGAGCGCTTTAGGAAAGAATGGGATGTGACTGATGGGGAAACTGAGGCAAGGAGAGGCAGAAATGACTTGCCAAAGCTCACCCAGAAGGCCGGAACCCAGGATAGAACCCAGGAGTCCTGACTCCCAGCCCCCACTACTCCAACCACTAGACCCCACTCCCCTCCCAGAATTGGGGAGAGAATCCAGGAGTCCTGGTTCCCCCCCAACCCAATATATGGCTCCATGGAATGGGGGAGACATGGCAGAGCCCAGAGACACAGTTCCCCACCCTGTGCCATCCCCTGCCAAGCCGTGGAGAGGCCTGGAGGAGGGATTGGGCTGCCTCTCCTGTGGTGCCTGGGATGGGGCTCCCCGTGCCAGGCAGGAGGAATGCGAAGGACCTTGGCCGTGTTGACAAAGGAGCCCTGGGAACAGCTGCTCCGGAATAGCTGTGCAGTGACGTGGCTTCTGAGAACCGGGTGCTGCTTCGTAAGTACACAGTGCTGGGGGCCCCGGCTCCGATCCAGCTTCTGGGCAGGGGACTGGCTGGCTCAGGGAGGCGGAATGGGACATGGGGCCTTTCCCCTCTAGGGGGCGCCAGGCTCTGATCCGGCCCCAGGATAGGGGCCTGGCTGGCTCAGGGGGGCGGGAATAGGACCCGGGGCCTTTCCCCTCCAGGGGGCACCGGCTCTGATCCAGCCCCAGGGTGGGGGACTGGCTGGCTCAGTGGGGGCGGGAATAGGACCCGGGGCCTTTCCCCTCCAGGGGACACCAGCTCTGATCCGGCCCCAGGATGGGGGACTGGCTGGCTCGGGAGGGCGGGAATGGGACCCGGGGCCTTTCCCCTCCAGGGGGCACCGGCTCTGATCCGGCCCCAGAGTGGGGGCCTGGCTGGCTCAAGAGCAGGTTGGGAGGATGGGCTGAGCATGTGCCGCCCAGGTGAGCTTCAGAGCGGAGGCTGCGCACTTCCTCCGAGGGATGCCCAGCGGGAGGGCTGGAGAGGGGGGTGAGAATTTGCCACCTGCCGCGTGACCTTTGCAGTGTCCAAACAAGCCGGGGCATCGTGGGTGGCCGGGGAAGGCGGCTGTTTCCTCATGACCCATTAATCATTGACCACCAGCCCCCAGCCCCAGGCGTAAAGCGCATGGGAAAGTCCAAGCCGGACCATCTGCTGCCCTGAACGCCATGGAGCGGGCCGGCTTCGCGCTGCTGCTGCTTCTGCTGCTGCCTGCAGGTGAGGGGCTGGGTGTGCGTGTGAGTGTGGGTCTGTAGGTGTGAGCACATGTGTGTACACGTCTGTGTGCGTGTGAGTGTGGGTATGTAGGTGTGAGTACGTGTGTGTACGCATGTCTGTGTGCGTGTGAGTGTGGGTATGTAGGTGTGAGTACGTGTGTGTACGCATGTCTGTGTGAGTGTGAGTGTGTGTACAGTATCAGGGGGTAGCTGTGTTAGTCTGTATCCACAAAAACAACAAGGAGTCCGGTGGCACCTTACAGACTAACAGATTTATTGGGGAATAAGCTTTCGTGGGTAAAAAACCTCACTTAAGCTGCCACCGGACTCCTTGTTGCTTTTGTGTGTGTACGTGTGAGTACGTGTGTGTACACATGTATGTGTGTGTGTGAGTACATGTGTGTGTGTGCAGAGTTGTGCGAGTGTTGTGTGTGCACTTATGAGCGTGCATATTGGTGTGTCATGCCGGTCTGTGTGTGCATGTTTGTGTGTGGATGGGTGAGCTGTGCAAGGTGCGTGTGTCCTTTCTCTGTAAAGGGTGGGTGGTTGTGTTTATATAGTGTGTGTTGCATAGGTGTGGGTAATGCTGTGTGTTTATGTGTTTGAATAAACGTGTAACTGTGTGTTTTCAATCCGTGTGTGTAAGCGCGGCTGTGTGTTTACAGAGGTGTGTGTAGTGAGGAGCAGGTGTAGGGGGAATGTGCCAGCTCTCCTGTGTGTGTGTACTGCTGGAGGGGCTGCATATGTCTGTGTGGATTTATATGAGCACATTCATAGGAGCAGGGGGCCTGCATCCGACTGTGTGCTAACCGGTGTGCGGTGCTGTATGTGTGTTCGTACCCGTGTGTATGGGTGTTTCCATGTAGGTATGTGTCATTGCTCTATGGGTGGTTGAGTGTGTGTGTGTGTGTGTGATCCCCTGTGCCTGTGTATTCCCACCGAGGTGAGTAGATCTGGTGGGGGTGGGGGGAGGGACAGTGCACTCTGTCCACATTGTGTTTGTGTGTGCCACACAGTGTGTATGTGCTTGCTTTTGAGTGCGTACATGAGTAGCTCTTTTGTGTAACGTGAATCGGCTGTAGCCAGGGAGTCAATGGAGTCAATGGGGCCAGATCCCAGCGGGGGTCAATGGGCCGTAGCTCCACTGTAGACAATGGGGCCAGATCCCAGTGGGGGTCAATGGGCCGTAGTTCCATTGGAGTCAATGGGACCAGATCCCAGCAGGGGGTCAATGGGCCGTAGCTCCATTGGAATCAATGGGGCCAGATCCCAGCAGGGGATCAATGGGTTGCAGTTCCATTAGAGTCAATGGGGCGAGATCCCAGCAGGGGGTCAATGGGCCATAGCTCCATTGGAGTCAATGGGACCAGATCCCAGCTGGGGTCAATGGGCCGTAGCTCCGTTGCCATCCCCACCCCCCACTGATCTCTGCCTCTCCCACCCTGCAGCCTCCCCCCGAGAAGATCGGATCATTGGGGGTACCGAGTGCCGAGAGTTGGGGCACCCCTGGCTGGTTCTCCTCTACTACTTTGACCAACACTACTGCTCCGGCATCCTACTGAACCAGGACTGGGTGCTCACTGCCGCCCACTGCAAGCTGAGGTGGGGGTCAAGACAGAGGGGTGGGGCTGGGGGAAGGAGGCGGGGCCAAGGGAGCGGAGCCTGGGTGGGCAGGTTGGGGGAACTGCTCTGCGCAGAGGCTCAGCTCAGGACACCCCAATGTACCCATCAATTCTCTATGCACTTTTCAGCTGGGATTGAACCCACGGCTCAGAACAGTGCTCCTGGGGCTACAGTAACAACCCAACGGACGCAGGAGAGCTGGCTACCCGGCCCCATACACAGCCAGCCCCATAGACACCCAGCATCCCTCTGCCAGCCCCTACACAGCCAGCCCCATAGACACCCAGCATCCCTCTGCCACCCCTACACAGCCAGCCCCATAGACACCCTTCACCCCTCTGCCACCCCTACACAGCCAGCCCGATAGACACCCAGCNGCATCCCTCTGCCAGCCCCGTACACAGCCAGCCCCATAGACACCCATCATCCATCTACCAGCCCCTACACAGCCAGCCCCCTACCCACCCATCATCCCTCTACCAGCCCCATACACAGTATGTATGGGGATGGAGAGATGATACATAGATTTTTCAGGTGTGTACAGGGATAGATAGATAGATAGATAGATAGATAGATAGATAGGGGTGTATGGGGATAGATAGATAGAGGGGGTGTATGGAGATAGATAGATAGATAGATAGATAGATAGATAGATAGATAGATAGATAGATAGATAGATAGATGGTAAGTGGGCACGTAGGTGGGTCAGTTGGAAGATAGCTTGGTAGGGAGGTAAGAGGGTAGGGAGATAGGTGGGTAGGGAGGTTGGTGGGTAGGTAGACAGGTTGGTAGGTGGGTCAGTCGGAAGGTAAGTTTGGTAGGAAGGTAAGAGGGTAGGGAGGTTGTTGGGTAGGGAAGTAGGTTGGTATGTGGGTCAGTGGGAAGGTAGGTTGTTAGGGAGGGCGGGAGGTTGGTACGTGGGTCAGTCGGAAGTTAGGTTGCTAGGGAGGTAGGTGGGGGAGTTTTGGAGCCAGGGGGATCAGTGGGGTCAGTGGGGGGGCTAAGTCAGAGCTGGAGAGAAGCTGCAGGGTTTGGGGAGCTGTAAGGCCTGAGGGAGCTTCAGGGTCTCGGGAGCTGTGGGGTTGGCTGCAGGGTCTGCAGAGTTCCGGGGGCTGCAGGGTCTGAGGGGAGCCTGGGGGGGCTGTGGGGCTGTGGGGCCTGGGGGGGCTGTGAGGTCTGGGGGGGCTGTGGGCCTCGTTGTTGCAGGGGCTGGGGTGGACTCTGAGGCATGGGGGTTTTGGGGGGCTGGGAGGGGCTGGGGGACCTGGTTGGGTTGCCAACTTTCTAATCGCACAAAACCAAACATCCTAGCCCCGCCCCTTCCCTGAGGCCCTGCCCTGCGCTCACTACAAGCCCCCTCCCTCGGTGGCTCGCTCTCCCCCACCCTCACTCACTTTCACTGGGCTGGGGCAGGAGGTTGGGGTGTGGGAGGGGGCGAGGGCTCTGTCTGGGGGTGCAGGCTCTGGGGTGGGGCCAGGGATGAGGGTTTTGGAGTGCAGGAGGGGGCTCTGGGTTTGGGGGGGCCTCAGCAGCTGCCAGCAGGTCCAACTCGTAGGTGGAGACACGGCGGGCGGCTCTCGTCCGCAGGCACCGCCCTCCCAGCTCCCATTGGCTGGGAACTGCAACCAATGGGAGTGTGGAGCCGGTGCTTGGGGTGGGAGTAGCGTGCGGAGCCCCGTGGCCTCTCTGCCTAGGAGCTGGACCTGCTGGCAGCTTCCGGCGAGCAGCGCGGAGCCAGGACAGGCAGGGACTAGCCTGCCTTAGCCCCGCAGCACCGCTGACCGGACTTTTAACGGCCCAGTCCGCGGTGTTGACCAGAGCCACCAGGGTCCCTTTTCGACTGGGGGTTCCAGTCGAAAACCGGACACCTGGTCACCCTAGGGCCTGGGGGAGCTGTGGGGCCTGGGTGGGCTGGGGGAGCTGGGTGTTGTGGGGGCTGGGGAGGACTCTGGGGACTGGGTGTTGGGGGGCTGGGGAACCTGGGGGTTGCAGGGGCTGGGGAGGACTCTGGGGACTGTGGGGGCCGGGTGTTGTGGGGGCTGGGGAGGACTCTGGGGTTTGGGGGTTGTGGGGGCTGCGGGGCCTGGGGTTTGCAGGGGCTGGGTGTTGGGGGGCTGGGGAGCCTGGGGGTTGGAAGGCTGGGGGGCTGGGGAGGACTCTGAGGCCTGAGAGGTGCTTGGGCTGGGCCTGGCCGGCAGCCCGGGACTCTCTGTCCTCTGTCCTTAGTCACATCCAGGTGCGCCTAGGGGAGCACAGCCGTGGAACGAGCTCGGGGAACGAGCAGTTCGCCGCCGCCCAGGAAATCATCCCCCACCCCGGATTCCGCGCCCCCAGCGCCGGCAACCGGGACTACGAGAATGACATCATGCTGCTCCGCCTGTCACCCCCGGCCGTCTACACTGACTATGTGCAGCCCCTGGCACTGACTGACGTCTGCCCCCCAGAAGGGACCCACTGCACTGTGATGGGATGGGGCACCACCACCAGCCCCGATGGTAGCAGACCCCAGTCCTGCTGTGGGATAGCAGGGGCTGTGGGTCAGGAGGGAGGGGCACTGGCAGAGCTGGGTGGGGGGAGCCCAGGGCTGGGCTAGCAGGGGCTGCGGCTTGGGAGTGAGGGGCACCAGCAGAGCTGGGGGGTGGCAGGGCTGGGATAGCAGGGGGCTGTGGGTCGGGATTGAGGGGCATGCTACCCTCCCTCCCCCACGGCCTTGGCCAGCCCTCGTGGGAAACTGTCACCCCTTCCCTTCCAGAGACGTACCCTGATGTTCCCCAGTGCTTGGACGTCGATATTCTCTCCAATACCATCTGCCAGGATGCGTACCCTGAGAAAGTGACTGAGAACATGCTCTGTGCTGGGGTGCTGGAGGGGGGCAAAGACTCCTGCCAGGTGAGGGGGGCTTCTCCTGGGACCAGCCCATGGGCAGATGGAGAATGAGGTTTGGGGACACTGGCATGGCAGTGGTTCCATGGTGTGCCGTGGCTCCATGTGGCTGTGTCTCTGTGGCTCTGCATGGCACGGTGGGGCTGTCTCCATAGCATGGTGTGGCTGCATCTCCGTGGCTCTGCGTGGGGCAGCTGCTGCTCCATGGCCCCGTGGGGCGTGGCTGCCTTTCCACAGTGCCGCGTGGCACGCTTTGACTGCATCTCCTGGCTCTCCATGGCGTGGCTGCGTCTCTGTGGCTCTACATGGCGTGGCATGGCTACATCTCCATAGCGTGGTGTGGCTGCATCTCCGTGGCTCTGCGTGGCCTGGCTGGGTCTCCGTGGTGTGGCCTGGCTGTCTCTGTGGCCCCGCATACTGTGGCTGACCTGTGACTTTTCTGTGACATCTCCGCAGGGTGACTCCGGCGGGCCTCTGGTCTGTAACGGGAAGCTGCAGGGCCTGGTTTCCTGGGGAGATCACCCCTGCGCCCAGCCCAACAAGCCTGGGGTCTACACCAACATCTGCAAATACCTAGCCTGGATCCAGGAGACCATCGCGGGGAAGTGATGGCCCCGGGGGCTGGGACTGGGGCCAGGTGGGGCAAAGGGGGTAATTACCGACCCCAGCCTGGAGCCGGGTTCAGGAGCGACCGAGACGCAATAAATCATCTGGAACTCACTTCTCCTGCCTGGCTGCTCTGCAAAGCCCGCTTGAATAGGGCAGCGTTTATAGTCTCTGGCCCCAGGCAGGGACTGGCTGGCTCAGGGGGGCGGGGAATGGGGCACGGGGCCTTTTCCCTCTAGGGGGCGCCGGCTCTGATCCAGCCCTAGGGACTGGGGCTGGCTGCCTGGCTGGCTCATGGGGTGGGGAATGGGACCTGGGGCCTTTTCCCTCTAGGAGGTGACGGTTCCGATCCGGCCCCATCCCCACAGTCAGAGGGCCACCTTCAAAACATTGCTTAAAACGGGGGCCCGGCCCCTGTTTGACCCCCACAAGTGGGAGGGCTTCCGGGGTTGTCATGGAGTATGGGGGACTCAGGGTCCTGCACCCCCGGCTTCCTGCGATTCACCATGACTCTCAGCCAGCCAGTAAAGCAGAAGGTTTATTTGGATGACAGGAATACAGTCCAAGACAGGTCTTGCAGGCACAGACAACAGGACCCCCTCAGTTAGGTCCATCTTGGGGTCCCAGGGTGCCCCAGCCCCCTTGGGAGGTCAGAGCCCCGTCTGCCTCCCAGCCATTCCACCAGCCAGCTCCTGAAACTCTGCCTTCAGCGACCCCTCCCACAGCCTTTGTTCAGTTTCCCGGGCAAAGGTGTCACCTGACCTCTAACCCCTTCCTGGGTTCTCACGTTACATGCTCAGGTATTCTCCATCGGTCAGTCTCCCATCCCCCAATGCAGACTATCCTAGCCACACTCCCCTGTCAGCATTCACAGACCACAGTAAGAACAGTCCCAGTTTGTCACAGGGGTGAAATGCCCTGCAGGGCTATGCTCCAGGCCCTTTGCATCGCCCGCCTGGGCGCACTGGGTCTTGGCCTTTCGTTTTCCAACAGGTTGGGCTCTCGGTTGGGCCAGGAGGGGAATGTCACGCGCCCAACCACCGGGATCTGATATCCATCGTGTGCGTTGGACCCTCCCTCGCCCCCCAGCCGGCGGCGTTTCTCGCTGGGTTTGGGACCACGTGGGGCTGTGAAGTACCAGATGCTAAAATTCTGGCCTCTACGTGCCCTCACCCCACTAGAATCCTTCCCATGAGCCTCTGCCCAGCAACTCCTGCCTCCTCAGCTAGGCACAGAAGATGCCTCCCCCCCAATTATTGAACAGTTCTTGATTGCCCTCCTCCACTATGGCCCCCACTTGGTACATGCCCCCACTGCCTCCCTCTGCCATGGACCCCACTTGGTATGTCCCCTCACTACCCTCCCCCTCTATGGGCCTCACTTGGTACATGCCCCACTATTCCCCACCCTGCTATTGACCCCATATGCTACATCCCCCACTGCCCCCCTCCGCTATGGACCCCACTTGGTACGTGCCCCTTGCCCTGAGGGCCACAGCAAAAGTCACACACCCAATTCCCACCACCTAGGCATTGGTGCAACACACAGGGAAACTGAGGCACACACGGTATTGGTATAGGACAGTAACACTTACATGCAACATAACAAGGTGAATAAAACCCCACTGTGTCACATCTCTCTGTCTCCCCTCTCCGAGACTGAACTGAGCGGGGCCACTGGCTAAAGTGGCCTGGGGAAGTTCCGGCCCCCCTTTCCGGGACAAAGCATCTGCTATAACGTTGGCACTCCCCTTCACATGGACCACCTCCATGTCATAATCCTGAAGCTCCCGGGGAAGCAGCTTCTTGCTCAGGTACACGATGGGATGTCTCTCCTCCTTCTCATTAACCTGCATCAGCACCGCGCCCAGCCCTGTGTCTGAGGCGTCAGTAAACACCATGAAGGGCTTGTCAAAGTCTGGGTTTACCAGCACTGGATCCCTGACCAGCGCCTCCTTCAGAGCACAGCGAGCCCTTAGGCACTGTTCAGTCCAGACCACCTTGTCTGGCTTATCTTTCTTACATAGCTCAGTGATGGGGGCGGCTATGGAGCGAAAGTGGGGCACGAACCTCCAGTAGTGCCCCGCCATCCCAATAAAGGCCTGGACCTGTTTCTTACACTGGGGAGCGGGCCAGTCACTCAGGTATGACACCTCTGCCATCCCCACCTTGCACTTCTCAGCTTTTATAGTCAGTCCTGCATCCCGGAGCTGGTCCAGCATTTGTTTAACCTGGGAAACATGGTTCTCCCAGAGCTGGCTAAAAACACAGATATCATGAATATATGCCAGGGCAAAATTCTTCATCCCTTCGAGTAACCAGAGTCCTGACTGACTTCGTATGGAGCAGTTCCAGAGCATTGGTCCTGTGACTCCGTAACAACTGGTGGCAGTAGTGGGATGAACTGCATCCCGTGGACAGAGCATCCTGCAGTAAGTGACTGGGAAGCAGTAAAACGAAGGGGGATTAGTGAGAGGTGGGCGTGCTGAAGGCTCAGAGAGGTGCAGTTCCAGGAGGTGGAGGAGCCTACGGCTTAACTCCGAGAGAGAGTGGACCCTCGAGAAGGGCTGTCGCACTGAAGGGGTTCCTCCCAGGGATCATGGGGAGCTGTGAGTCCGTGACCACTTGGGAACAGCGTGGAGATGGCCTATAAGCATCTCCTTAAGAAGGACCTTGTAGAGCTGTGCAGAGAGAGGGCTGCGCATTGGAAAGCTCACCAAGGCACAGCTAATTGCTCAGTTGGAAGAGAAGAATCGCTCTAAGGAGCCAGGTCCTGACCCAGCTGCGGCCCCGAGAGAGGCTGGGAGCATCCAAACAGCCCCAGGGCCCACACCGGGTCCTGACCCAGCTGGGGCCGTGAGAGTGGCTGGGAGCAGCCAGGCAACACCAGGGCCCACATCGGTTCCAGACCCAGCTGGGGCCGTGAGGGAGGCTGGGAACAGCTGGGTGACCCGGAGACCCATGTCCCCGACCAGCAGGGGTCTCCACCGGGTTCCTCATCGGTGGAATTGGAGCTGAGATCGAAGGAGTCAGAGGACCATGAGAGAAAAGGGAAGGCATGAGGCAGAACAGCAGGAACTGGCGATGGCTGAGCTGAGAGGCAGAAGGACCCGTCCAGGGATGAGGGGGGATGGACCCCAAGGTGCCAATTCCGCAGGGAACCTCGACACTAAATTGCTGCCCCAGGTTAAGGAGGGGTGAGGTAAAGATGCCCGTCTCGCAGTCTTTGGGAGGTTGGCAATTGGAACCAGGCTGGCCCTACAGAAAGGCTCTGGTGTCTAGCCCCCTTCCTGGGTCCCAAGGCCATAGAGCTGTTTAGCCAGATGGGTGGGGGGCAGACTGGCTCTCACACCTGGCCCCAGCATATATGTCTGCGCGGACTCTCCTGGGCTCAGGCCCCTCAGACCCCCAGTGGGAGCGGAAGGTGGTCAATGGGGAGACATTCCTGGGGTGGCGAGACCCTGGGACAGAGAGAACTGTTGTCAGGCCCTGGGTGGTGCAACTGCAGATGCTGAGGGGCTGTGTGACCTGGGTGAAGGTCCCAGGGATGAAGCCCCTCCCCCTGCCTATGGCCTGGATCCCTGTGCAGACACAGGAGGGGTCGGGCTGGCTGGTAGTTGGGGTTCTCCAAGGTATCGGCTGTGACGTCCTGTTGGGGGATGACTGTGTCTCTTTGGGACAGGATCCAGGCCCTGCTCCCGTAATGGCCAAGGATTCAAATTTGAATCCAGGGAAACAATTGTCTGAGACTGAAGTGATGAGTGAAAATGCAAATGACCTGGCTGGCAGGGAGGAGGAGCTGCTAGGCTCAGCATACCTGCCTGTCTGTAACCAGAGCCCTGGAGCTGAGTGGGGCAGAGAGATACTTCTCACCCCCCTGCACACGGGGCAGGTGGCTCACGCTGGCTCTGATGCTGTGAGCAAAGCAGCGGGCTCGCTGCCTACCCCCACTGGGACAGCAGGGGCAAAACTGAGCCCAGGGGGATCGGAGACCCCAGCTGAGTGTGGGGAACTGCAGCCAGGGTGGGTCAGCTGCCAACCAGGGCTGCCTTGTCCAGAGGTGAAGAGGCCCCAGGACCGGAGGAAGCAGCTAAAAGGGTGACAGAGACGCCTGGTCAGAGGGTGGCCCAGCTCAAGATGGTGGCTCTCAGCTCTCCACCAAAAGAGACCGAGTCCCAGTGATCCAGTCTGGAGGGCTGTGACCGCAGGCAGCAAGAGGCAACTGGTTTCACTCCCCTCTTCAGCTGCTGAATTCCAGGCCGAGCTGTAGAAGGATCCCACTTTAGAGAAGCTGAGGGAACTTGCTGGCCCCAGTGCCGCGAAGCCCCTGGGGGAAGGCTGCCGGGAAAGATTCCTGTGGGAGAAGGGATTCCTGTACCGGGAATGGGCTCCCCCAGGGGAAGTGGACCCATGGGGGATCAGGAGACAGCTGGTGGTCCCCCAGAAGTACCAACGCAGGCTACTGTACCTGGCCCGCAATGTCCCGCTCTCGAGACACTAGGGAATCCAGTTCATCAGGCAGAACTTCTACTGGCCTGGGGTCTTTGACTCCGTCCAACAGTAATCCAGGTCCTGTGACTCCTACCAGAGGGTGGGGAAGGTCCAGGATAAGGGTAAAGCAGCCTTCAGTCCCCTGCTTGTCATAGAGGAGCCTTTTCAGAAGGTGGCCATGGACATAGTGAGGCCCAACTGGGACAGAGAAGAAATACATTCTGGTGGGGGTAGATTTAGCTACTCGCTACCCTGAGGCAGTGGCTCTGTCCTCTCTCGAGGCAGACACTGGCAGACGCACTGCTGACCATCTTCAGCAGAGTGGAGTTCCCCAAGCAGATCCTTACAGACCAGGGATTCAACTTCATGTTAACCTTGCTCCATTGTGGTGTCCAGCACACCTGGACCTCGGCGTATCCCCCTCAGTCCAACGGGCTGGTGGAGAGGTTCAATGGGACTCTAAAGATGATGCTGAAAACCTTTATGAACCAGCACCCGCCGGACTGGGACAAGTATTTACCCCACCCTGCTGTTCGCATACAGGGAAGTGCCCCAGGAATCCACAGGGTTTTCCCCATTCATGTTGCTGTACGGGAGGAGAGTGAGGGGACCCCATGGCTTGGTGAGGGACGAATGGGAGGGGAAGGCCTCTCCTGATGGAGGATCGGTGGTGGAATACATACTGACTTTCCAGGAAAAGCTCGCTGAGCTCATGGGCTTGGCCAGGGGAAACCTAGCAGGGCCCAAGGGAAGCAGAAGGTCTGGTACAACCGCTCAGCACGTGTGTGCTCCTGTGCCATCGGGGACCAGGTGATGCTTCTCATCCCCGTGAGGAAGAACAAGCTGCCAGCTGCCTGGGACGGGCCCTTCAATGTCATCAGGCAGGTAAATGAGGTGAACTACGTGGTGAAACTGTCTAACTGGGCTCACAGCCACCGAGTGCACCACGTCAACATGATGGAGCTGTACTGTGAAAGGGAGAGGCTGATACTGGTTGTGGGAGAAGCAGAGAGATGATCCCTTGGCAGATCTCTTCCCTGAGATAGGAGCCGGCCCCTCACTGGAACCAATCCCCCTCTCTGCACAGCTAACCCTGGCCAGCAGGCAGGGCCGGCTCTAACTTTTTTGCAGTAACAGGCAAAAAAAAAGAGCGCCGCCACGCCGTAACACCCCCACCGAGCAACACGTCGCGCTGCCGAAACCCCTGCCCCCCCCCGCAGCGACGCGCTGCGCCGCTGAAACCCCCGCCCCCCCTCCCCCCCGAGTGCCACGCTGTGCTCCTGAAACCCCCGCCCTCCCCCCAGCGACGCGCCGGGCCGCCCAAACCCCCAAGTGCCGCGCTGCGCCAACCCTCGCCCCAGCGCCGCACCGCCGAAGCCCCTGCCCCCCCGAG
The DNA here is from genome assembly GCF_013100865.1 of Trachemys scripta elegans. Lineage (NCBI taxonomy): Eukaryota > Metazoa > Chordata > Testudines > Emydidae > Trachemys > Trachemys scripta. Next base: position 29,965,454 of record NC_048313.1, read on the forward strand.
TGCCGCATCACTGAAACAAAAACAAACAAACAACCTCGAGCGCCGCCCCACCGAACCAAAAAAACAAAAAACCCCAAGCGCCCCCCGCCACCCCAAGATTGGCCGCCCCTTCCAAGGTGCCACTTCCAAGGAGCAGGCCCTGCCAGCAGGCAGAGGTCAAAGAGGTGCTAGTTCGGACCAGCAGCTGTTTTCCAACCGGCCTGGGCTCACTAACCTGCCCGTCCACCGGGTGGAGACGGGAGCCAACCCTCCCATCAGGTGTTCCCCATTCAGAGTCACAGGGAAAATTGCCTAAGTCCTGGAGAGAGAGGTCAAAGTCATGCTGGCTTTAGGGGAGATTCAGCCGTTCTCCAGCCCTTGAGCCTCTCCCATGGTGTTGGACCCCAAGAAGGATGGGTCGAGCCTCTCTCTGAGCACACCGTTGGCGCATTCAGCATCCCTGTTCTCACCATGTGCTTCCCACAGTGAGTCCGCCTGGGCGGGACCCCTGGGGAAGCCAAAGAGCCCTGCACCCCAACTCCGTGGGCAGCCGTGACTCTCAGCCAGCATGTAACACAGAAGGTTTATTAGTCGACAGGTACATAGCGTAGAACAGAGCTTGTTAGCACAGAAATCAGTGACTTTCAGCCAAGTCCATCTTGGGGGAACCCAGGCCAGACGCCCTGGACTCCCCCTCTTCCAGTCCCCCACAGCAGACTGCCCTGGTCCCCGCTGCCTGGCCTCCAACACGCCCATTCTCCTCCTCTGGTCTTTGTCCTGCATCCCAAGCAAAGTGTCACCTGGTCGCCTCCCCCTCCTCTGACTCAGGTTACGAAGGGCATCAGACATACCTTACTTGCCGGCAGCTGGGCAGCCTCACCTTCCCTGAGAGCCTCAGCAAAAGTCATGTACCTAATTCCCACCACAAAGGGAAACTGCAGCACACAGGGAAACTGAGGCACACACAGTATTAGTACAGGACAGAAGGACTTACATGCAACATAACAAGGTGAAAAACCTCACTTGTCACAGGATCCCATTTGGTACATTCCTCACTGCCCCCCTCTGCCATGAACCCCATTTGGTATGTCCTCCATTACCCATCCCCTCTATGGACCCCACTTGATACTTCCCCCAGTGCCCCTCCACTATGGATTCCATTTGGTACATCCCCCACTGCTCCCTCTGCCATGGACCCCACTTGGTATGTCCTCCTACTACCCTCTCCCCTGCTATGGACCCCACTTGGTACATGCCCCACTACCACCCCATGCTATGGGGGGGGGCAGAGTTAAGGGTGTGTAAAGGGAAGATTGAGTGGGCAGCATTAAGGTTTAAGGGGTGGAGTTAAGGTTAAGGGGCAGTGTTACCTTTGAGGCAAAGTAGTTAAAGTTGAGGGAGTAGACATAAGGTTGAGGGGACAGAGTTAAGGTTGAGGGGGAAAGTTAAGTTTGTGGAGGCAGAGTTAAGGTTGAATACCTCATTGTGGGAAGATGCGAGCTAGAGCTGTACTGTTAGGTAACTTCACTTTCCAGGTCCTCTCCGTGTGGTGGACGAGGCACATGTGCTGCATGTGTGTAACCCAGATGGTTTCACAACAAAACATCGGCTGTGCAGAAACTATTATTTCTATTGCAACAATGCCCCAAGGCTCCGTTGTGCTGAGCCCCGTGGGAGAGCTCCGCACCCTGGAGAATTCATAGTGTAATTACCTGGGGCAGACAAAGGCCGGGAGCGTAAACAAAGGCACAGAAAGGGGAGGTGGCAATGTGGGTCCATGGCAGACTGGGGGATAGATCCCAGGAATCGTAAGTCCCAGACCTACTGCTCTAACCACTAGACCCCACTCCCTCACCGAGCTAGGAACAGAACTCAGGAGTCCTGGCTTCCAGCGTCCCCGCTGTAACCCATTAGACCCCACTCTTCTCCGAGAGCCAGGTGAGAACCCAGGAGTCCTGGCTCCCAGCCCCCATGCTCTAACCACTAGACCTCACTCCTCTCCCAGAGACAGGGTAGAACCTAGGAGTCCTGACTCCCAGCCCTACCCTCCATCCACTGTCTTCTACCCCCTAGCCCACACCAATTGGCCCAGGTCCCGGCCCTGCAGCCTCCTGGGTATTGGTGGTCCCCACTATGGAGCCCCCCGAGAGCTCAGGGGGGTCAAGAGCCAAGAACAACTCCCCCCCCACACACACACCCCCCCCACAGGAGCAGGGAAGTTTTCGGCCTGGCCTCTCGCTGCACAGCCTAGTGTGCGCTCTGCACGCGCTGGGGTGGAGCGCTGGCTCCCCCTACTGGGCCCCAGAGCCTGTGATGGGCTTGGCTAACCCAGCAGGCCCTTAGCTCCGGCTGGGAAGGCACCTGCTTGGAGGACTGTGGTTCAATCCCCACCCAGGGATGCGCTGGCAGGTCGACACCGTTCCCCAGCCTGAAGGGGCAGCTCCCTCCATGCAGCTGGCCAAAACCAAGCAACACCAACCCAGCCAGAAGGTTGCACGCCTGGGCCTGCGGAGAGGGAGGGCGGGGCAGCAGTTAGTAGGACCGCCCAGAGGATTCAGGGGGTCTGGGGTCATCGGCGGTGGGTCCCGGGGCGGAAGGACCCCCCGCCACCGAATTGCCACCGAAGGCCTGGAGCGGAAGAAGCTCCGGGGGCCCGGGCCCTGCGAGAGTTTTCCGGAGCTCCCGGAGCGAGTGAAGGACCCCCTGCGGGGCCTGGAGCCTGGGGCAAATTGCCCCAATTGCCCCCTGCCTGGGCGGCCCTGGTGATTAAAGCATTAACCGAGCAGTCACAGTCAAGGCCCTGCTCTGCTGGCCTCCCTGTGCCACCTTGAGGAAGTCACTTAGCCTCACCGTGCCTCAGTTTCCCCCTCTGTGCTCCAGTTTCCCTCTCTGTAAGGGGAGATAAAAGCACTGCCCTACGGGGCATAGGGGAAGGGGAGGGGAAACATGAACGAGGTCAGGGGTGGAATCAGGGCTCAAGTCTCGCGCAGTGCAGTGCCTATAGGCCGGGGAGCAAAATGCCACTGAGCCCAGGGCCGCCCCGGGGGGGAGGGGGCAAGTGGGGCAATAGGCCCGGACCCTGCAGGGGCCCCCACGAGAGTTTTCGGCGGGTCTTCGGCGGCAGGTCCTTCAGTGCCGTCGAACAAACCCGGAGCTTCTTCCACTACAGGTCTTCGGCGGCAATTCAGCGGCAGGTCCTTCACTCGCTCTGGGATGCGCTGCCGAAGTGCCCCGAAGACCCGGAGCGGAAGGACCCCCGCCGCCGAAGACCCCAGGCCCCCTGAATCCTCTGGGCGGCCCTGACTGAGTCTCAGGACCGAGGCGAGGAATCGGAGACAGCATCAAGCTGGCTTGCCCCAGCATGAGCAGCGTCTCTTATGTGCAATACGGTAGCCGCCCCAGCTGAGATCAGGGCCCCGTTGTGCTAGGCGCTGCCCAGACCCAGCGAGAGACAGTCCCTGCCCCAGCTGAGATCAGGGCCCCGTTGTGCCAGGCGCTGCCCAGACCCAGCAAGAGACAGTCCCTGCCCCAGCTGGGATCAGGGCCACAGTATGCCAGGCGCTGCCCAGACACAGCCAACCAGGCCCTTCCCCAGCTGAGATCAGCACCCCAGTGTGCCAGGTGCTGCCCAGACACGCAGCAAGAGACAGTCCCTGCCCCAGCTGAGATTGGGGCCCTGTCACTGCCCAGACACACAGCGAGGGACAGTCCCTTCTCCGACTCACAAACACACAATCACACTCGCCTGACAGCATGTGCCCTGCTCGATTCTCTAACTTCCTGCTACGACGCAACTAGCCAGTGGCTCCATTAGCGCCAGTCTGGCGTGCCCTCTAATTTCAGGGAAACCTACACAAATCATCCCTGCTTCGCCTGGTGCAACCCCGAAAACATGACAGCTCTGGCTTCCCTCCCCTGCATCTGGACCATGTGAGCCGCCCCTAATCCCCAGCTTGCGTGGGCCCCACAAGGTGACAACACCCCTTATCCCTTTTGCCGGTGACACCCAGGCTTTATTTGATGTCAAGGCAGGGTGAGAGAGGGTTAATGACAGGCTGAGAGGCGTGGGCCAGCCCTGCCCTGCACGCTCCCTCAGGGCAGCTGGTTCCAGAGCCGAAGGCAGGTTATAAGCCAAGCACACGGAGGATCCAGCAGAGAGGAGGCTGTGGGCACCAGCCAACACGTCGCCGCTTGCTGGGGAAGCCAAGGTGCCAGGGGAAGTTCCTCCACCCAGTGCACGGATTACCCAGCTCCGGTGAGGGCAGATTTCTGGTTGATCTCTGGGCTGAGCCAGTTTGGGGGGCCCGCAGTGGAGAGGGATGCCAGGACGGCTCGGTGGCCGGTACAGATTGGTGAAGGGTAACGCTGCCGCTGCTTCATCTTGGTTCACTCAGGAGGGGAACCACACGATGGATGATTCCCGTGGCCTCCACTTGATGGAACTCTGGGCCAAGTGCTCCGGGGCAGACCCTGCTCTGTTATCGGATTCGTAGACTCCAAGGCTAGAAGGGACCACTGTGATCATCTAGCCGGACCCCATGTATGACCCAGGCCGGAGAACTTCCCTCACTTAATTTCTGATGGAACCAGAACAGAGCATCTGGCGAAAATGGCACATCGTGATTGCAAACTTGCCACTGATGGAGAAGCCATCAACAGCCCTTTGATGAAGGGCAAGGGAGTGGTTGTGGATTTGTGTTTGGTGCTCGGTTAACAATATGAAGGATTAGCTCAGATGATCACAGAGGTTCCCATCTGGCTTTATAATCAGTGAAGCTATGAAAATCGCGAGATTGGCATGAAAAATCATGAGATTTAACACCAATAATAATCCAGGCAAATGAAATCCTGTTGTACAAAATGGGAGCATGAAAAAAAATCACTCTGCTTTGAAAGCAAACAAAGGAACTGTTTAAATAACATGCAAAAAGCCTTTTAGCGTTGAAAATGGTTTGGTTTTAACATTTTCACGTTTTGAAAGTTTCTGAAATTGTTATTTTTTTAATGTGGTTTTGAAATTGATGCTTAATTGATAGACACCCAAAAAAATCAGTTCTGAAAATTGCTTATCTTGGAAATAGAAATCAAGAAATGTTTCAAAATGGAAAAAAAATGGTACTAAATTGCAGTTAAAAATTGTCATGGAACGTTTCAAATGAGGCAAAACTGTTCCAGTTTGAAAAAAAAAAAACTATATGAAAACTGTTTACAAGTTTTCAAAACTTACCCAATATCTTGCATCCCTCCGTGAAATATTTAAAATGTCCCACAAATTCTTGAACATTCCCCCTCAAAATTTGCAAAATTTTCCTCAATTCTTGACATTTTCTTCAAAAATTTTGAAAATGTCATCTAAATTCTTGGAATTTTCACCAAACGTTTTGCAATTTCCCCAAAATTCCTGATTTTTTTCCTTTTTAAACGTTTTGTGTAGTTTCTTGAAATTTTCTCCAAAATCCTTGAAATTGTCCCCAAAATATTTGAATTTTTCCCAATATTTGAAATTCTAAGTCTCAAAATGTTTTCTAAAAAATCTTGAAATTTCCCCCATGTTTGATATATTCCTACAAATTCTTGAAACGGTCTCCAATCGTTTTTGACAATTTCCCACCACAATGTTTTGAAATGTTTCCTGCACATTTCTTGACATTTCCTGCTAATTCTTCAACAGTTCCCACAAATTCTAGAAATTCTGCCTAACTTTTCTGAAATTTTCTCCCAGGTTCTTGCTATTTCCCCCCAAATTCCTGAACTTTTCCCTCTCAAAACTCTTGACTTTTATTTTCCCAAATTCTTGACATTTCCCCCCAAATTTCTGATTTTGTATTTTTTGTAACTATCTCCAGTGGTCAGACTAATTGTCAGCAGCCTGTTGAACAGGGAACCCCTATTGCCTAACAGCTAAAGCTGCTTCGACGTTGTTTGCTCCAAAGTCTTTCGTAAGTAGCTTTTCACTTCTATTCCACACCCATCTGGTGGCAAGCGGAGGGTTGGGAAGAATCTAGCTCAATGTCGCCAACTGTTGCTCTTTTATCACAAGCCTTGTAATACTTAGCGATTTCCTAAATCTCCAGCTCCTGGAGGCATGGCATGAAGGGAGAACTCCTAGATTTTACTGTGAGGGCAGTGAGTCTTCATTGGGGCCATGTTTGTAGAGTGGGAATGGGGGCACACAGAGCCCCTGGCATGGGGGGAGAGGGAATGGGGCACACAGAGCCCCTGGCATGAGGGAGGGGAATGGGGCACACAGAACCCCTGGCATGGGGGGAGGGAGAATGGGGCTCAAAGAGTCCCTGGCATGAGGGAGGGGAATGGGGCACACAGTGCCCCTGGCATGGAGGAAAGCATGGAGAGGTTGTAGCAGGAGATGGGAGGTGGCCCCATGTGCGTGGGGGGCTGTGATGCCCCTGGTGAGCGCAGTGAGAACTCAGGGGGACACAAGCACCGAAGCACACGCACCCTCCAGCAACACGGGTCAGTTTTCTGCCCAGACAGGACTGCTACACTGGCCGGGGTTCTCTGCCAGAGAGACATGGTTTCTCTCTCCCTTGGGTTTTGGGGAGCTAGGCTGGGGCAGGCGAGCTCCCGAAGGCGCAGGAGCCCGACACCCAGTGACACTGCCCATCAGTTAAAAAAAAACAAAACCCACAGCTCCCGTGCTTTGGGAGCCCCATCTGGGGATTTCTGGAGGCCCGACGGGTCGGTCTGGCAGACATCAGGCCAGCGAGGCAGATCCTTCCATTTCTACACTGCCCATCTGAGTCATGGGCTCAGGAGATCCCCACACCCTGGGCCAGACCTGACCTTCATTTGGGCATGAGCTAGTCATGGCAGGCCCTGCCACCCAGAACCAGACGCAACAACCATTCCTCTGGCTTGGCTTCCCAGGAACCATCCAACCGGGAGGGCGTGGAAGAGCGAGATGCTGCTCCCTCTTCTGCTTCGGTCCTGGGGGCTGGATACAGAGTGAAATCTTTGGTGGAGACTTTCAGAGCTTCCTAGGGAGGTTAGATGGGTTCATCCTGTTAGGGGTACCTAATTCTCCAAGATGTGTACCTAACTCCCCTAGAGAGCTCTGAACACTGAGACAGATTAGATAGATAGATAGATAGATAGATAGATAGATAGAGGGGGTGGAGGGGGATAGATAGATAGAGGGGGTGGATGGGGACAGATAGATAGGTAGATAGATAGATAGATAGAGGGGGTGGATGGGGACAGATAGATAGATAGATAATGTGTAAGTATGGGGATGGAGGGGGATGGACACGTATATGGATGGTGTTTGGGGATGGAAGGGTGGGTGGATGGAGGGATGGGTGGATGGATGGATGTGTATGAGGATGGAGGGATGGATGGATATGTTTAGGGATGGAGGGGTGGATGGATGGATATGTTTGGGGATGAAGAGGTGGGTGGATTGATGGACGTATATGGGGATGGAGGGATGGACGTGTATGGGGATGGTGGGTGGGTGGACATATTTGGGGGTGGAGGGATGGATGGATGGATGGATGGACATGTATGGGGATGGAGAGATGGGTGGATGGACGTGTTTGGGGATGGAGGGGTG